>NC_044302.2:17734560-17872060 GCF_004027225.2 Strigops habroptila
ATGTATCTCTGTAAAATCTCTGTAAAGGGACATGTTTATGGAGACAGAGTGTTATCTGCTTGTTGTTAGTTTGAGGGTTTACAACCAAGCATTAAAACTTGGATGACAGGTTTAAAAATACACTTTCAGACTGAGAAGAATTCTGGAACAAATTAGCGCCCCTAATCCCAGTGAAGAGCACCTCACATTCCTGCAAGTCTCCTTTAACTCTAGGGAGTCATCTTTGGCCAGGTGTGACCCAGAATATCTAAATGTGGTCCCAGGTTTCTCTGGCCTCTTCCTCAGAGGCTGGGCTGGGCAGGAGGACCTCAGTTTTGCAAAGCTCCTGAGCTGTCTTGTTGAACCACCTCAGTGGGCTGAACCCACTAAAAATATTGTGTCTAAAGAAGGGGCAGCACAGGGTTCCCGGGTGGGATAGTTCCCCTGTGTTATGTGCAGGGCTGAGTAATGCTGAAACCTCTCCAAAATCCAGCATTGGTGTCTCCTGAGAGAGGCACCCTGTGAACTGGGAGTGTGGCCATGCACATGAGGCTCTTGGCTTTAGCTCATGCTCCTTGGGATGGGCTGGGACTACAGCATTGCCCATCTCTTGCTGATTCAGTGGGCTCAGTGCTGGAACGAAGCAAAAAGCTTTGTACAGATTTTAAGTACTCATTTTACATTGCAATCAGTGTGTTTGCCTTGCGGGGTTGAACATCATCTTTCCAGCTATTATAATTGGAAGCTCTTTGTTTACAAGAGCCTCTAATATCTGTGGTATTTAAAGAGTTCTTGCTCCGTCGAATTTGTTGTGATTATTCATTTCAAGAAATGGTCAGTCTACAGCTATTTCTCTTCACACCTTTGCCTGATTGCGGTCTGTCCCAGGAGAGGTCAAAAACAATCAAGTGCTGTCCAGGTGAGAAAAATTAACTATTTGACCTTCTGTTTTCTCCAGAGATCTGAGTTAGGCTGAGGTTTAACCAGTGGTGCAGAGGGCTGCAAGCACACTGTGTGGAGGGCTGCTTTTACATAATTTTGTTCTGTTTGGAAGGATCTACAACAAGGTCACTTATTTTCCACACACAGGCCATTTCCTATCACTCAGAGTGATGCAGTGACTCGCTAAAAAGAAAAAGGAATAATAATTGCTGTGACGGAGCTTATATTTTTTGATGCATTGTTGGTTGTCCCTTACTAACTGGCCCCATTTCTTCCAAGATGAGCCGATTACCTCTCTGACCTCCCAACGTAAATGTTAGTGGAGGCAACCCAGGTTTGCTTTCATTTCACGTCCCCCAAGATGATGTGGTCCAGCTTGACAGGAGGATGGCAGGGAGCTGGCTCTGGTGTCCCTGGGGGCTATTCTGCCCAAGGGCTCACTGGGTGCTCAGGGAAGCATGAGCAGGACAGGCTTTAGAAGACTGCTGTGGGGCACCATTGCAGGTGCGGCAGCTTCTTAAAGTCAAAATTGAGCTCTGAAAAGCCTGGTTCAATACCCAGCTTGCTCTGCTTGAACTTGCTTCACCATTATCTCCCACCGACATCCACACTGCATTCAGAAAGAAGACTAATGGTGCCTGCCTTACCACAGGGCTGGTGCAGTGACCCTGCTGCATGGCCTTGGAGGTGACACACTGTGGGGCTGGGGACTGTCCTGGGTGGGACAGCTGGGGTCAGCTCCTCACCTGGGGACTGCAGGGCTGGGGTCACCCTTAACCCTGAGTGCATCAGGGGGGCGACAGGATTACCCTGTGGGGCTGGGGACCACACTGGAGATGAAGTCACCCCACGAGGCTGCTCCATGGGACCCCCCAGTAGGTGTTGGGTCTCTGCCCACAGCACTGCTGCTGACCAGTCCCCACTCAGAGAGTGCTGCTCTCCACCAATCTCCTGCTTCCACCTAGCCCCACCCTCTGGCCAATCCCAGCCCTACCCATGGTATTTAAGTTCTGGCCCAGGCTAGCCCCTCAGTGTTGCTGCTGCTGCTCTGGGTCCCTCGTGGCTCTGTCTGGCTTTGCTCCTCTGTGCTCTCTGCCCTGACACCAAAGACCAGGGAGCTTCTGTAGCTAGAAAAGCCTGTCCCAACGCAGAAGGCTGGGCACTGCAGCCCGTGCCCTGGGGAAGTTGCTCTGGGTTAGGCTGAGGCTGGGGGAGTCCTCATGGCCATGCAAGAGAGGGGTAGGTGGCTGTTGCAGCCTCTGCAAAGCCTTTGCATCACAAGAGCTGCCAGGTGTGGAGCTGTGCTTAATGCTGTCTTTCTGGTGGTACTGAGGAGTGCTGAGCTTGCTGAACGTCTGAGTAATTAATCCTTTAACAAGGCACCATTATAGAGGACACCAGCTGCAGGCAGCTCTGTGGCAGGGAGTGGGGCTGGTGGTTGGGCAGCCCCACAGCAGGGGCCTGTGTGGAGCATCACTTGGACTCTCCTGCCTATTACCAGCTCTTCATGGCTGGCTGTATCTTAGGCTGCTGGTGCAGCGCTGGCCTGGGATGCAGAAGCTTTAGTTGTCCCCTTCTGTAACGCCACTGGGAGCAGGTGCCATCTCCTGCCTGCTGTTGACTGTCAGATTTTCCCTCTCCATGCTCAGCATCAAGTATCTTCTAGGTCTTGTTCATGCGGAGGTTTTGGTTAAGTGAATATCAACAAGGTTGGCTGATGCCATCTTTGCATGCACACATAGGAAGGGAATGTTTGCCACCTAACAAAGTAGAGGTGAAACAGTGTCATTCTCACTCTTCCTCTCAAGGCTGGGGAGTAATAACGGTAGACCTCTTGCTGGCAAAGGAGAAGGAATTCAAGCGGCTTTGAGTTGTCAATCCAAAAGTCTGTGTCAAGTAGTGAAGACTAATACAGTGTGTCCTTGGTAATGTGGTCCTTTTTAACAAGGTGTTTGGTATAACAGAGCTAGTTACTTCTTCAGATGACAGAGGGAGAGGCAGGGAACTGCAGGTGTGCTATGGAGATCAAAATCGCTGGCACTGAGCTCTCAAGTGCTCAAGAATGAGCCTGGAGACAGCAAATGGCAGAAGTGTTGATGTGAAGACATCTGCATGATTCCAGGCTGTTGAGGAGGAGTACAGGCTTTCCAGTGAAAAATCATAGTGGGTAAACCCCAGCTCTCTGAAACAAGGTAGTGTCCATAATTACTGGATATGTATAGCCTTGGAGTAAATACTAGTAGAATACAAAGGGAAACATGAAGAAAATCTTTTTCAAGGCAAAATTAGCAACTCTTTGTATTTCCATCAAGTGAAATAAGTCTAGAATTCTGACAATATGTATGATGCTTTCTATAAAATCCCATTTTAATCAGTGATGACAGTTTGACATTTTTCCAGCTGCTTAGAAGCACTAGACAGTCAAGTATCTCAGTAGGGCATGGGTTGGCATGCTGGGATGTATGTAAGCTTTAACTTTCCTCCCGCTTACTGACTTATGATGGTATTCGAAAAACAGGAGGGGTAAAAAAAAAAGCTTTCTGCAGGCTTCACACTAGCTTATGCCATCTGTGTTTTTAGCTTTGCCTTGTAGAAGTAAAATCTTCACTTTGAAAGTGTATTCAGATGCTGCCAGCTAATATTATCATTCTCAGTAGCAAGTAAGGATTTTATTTATAAAGTGTTCTGGCCTTTGCTGAACAATTCATGGTTCTGCACGCTTGAGGGACATATAAATAGCAATTAAAACACAGTTTAGAGTAATGCTTATGCTCTTAAAGAAAGTGACATCAATTTAAAGGAAGGGATAATGTGCTGGGCTGGACATCAATCAAAAGGAGGAAAAAAAGTATTGTCTAAAGCAGCATTTAAATGATGAGATAAAGCACCTGTGAGAACAGGCTCCAAAACATGGGGACTGGCAGATAAAAGACACCTGGGTGAGGATGCTGTGAGGTGGGATGAGACCACCCATCTCACATGTGCCTGTTCCAGAGCCTGTTAAAGGCAACTTGGCTTCTAAAAAGTACTGTTGTAAGTGTGGCGTTGTAGCCTGTTTCCCTTGGAGGGTAGGTCTTGGTAAGTGAAGGAACAGATGTAGTCTAGGGTAAAAGAGAGATAATTTGTTAACAAATATTTTATTTTTGAATTTTTAATTATTTTTTTTATCATCTCCTGCTAATTCTAATCAACTAATCCTAGTCAGATCTCTTATCCTAGCCTATATTAATCTACCTAAAGATATGTCCGCGTCTTTGGTCAGCATTGCCATTCTTTGGTCACCACCTCTTTTTTCATACTATATTTATCTTCTCAATGTTATTCTGAAGAAGGAAAACACTGAAAATCCCTTTTTATAAATGGAAATCTGATCTAGATGGTGCCCACAGTCCCACTATTCAAAGTCTTGCAGTGTATGGCATTTCCACATACCTCCCAAAGCCTCCAAGTCCCAGATCTTCATCTTTGCTGTGAACTTTCATGTCATATGCCTGGTTATTTCTGTTGCACTCTGCTCAATCCCTCTGCCTTACAGTTCTCGTCATCTCTTGTTTGTTTTGTTCCCTCCCTTCTGTTTCTCAGTGAAGACCAATCCACTCTCCAGTGCACAGGTTTTTTGTTTAGTTTGCAGTTTCTGTGGAGCAAGGCACCAAACTCACAGCCCACTGTGTACTTGCATAGCATCTTGTTAGCTGTATAAACAATGAGAATAAATTAGATTCAAATTATCCATATTGTAGTAGCACAAGGGTTGGCACGTAAAATCAATGCTGGGGACCTAACCTGCATGCATAGTTACTGCAATTACACATACAACTAATCATTTTGTGGATTAGTAGGGACATTTAACTTGACATGCACTTGCACAACTACTTAGTGTTCCCATAGTTCTAAGCACAAATGGCCTGTACAATCTGTGTGGCACTGAGGATGCTGAAACTGGACTCTCAATCAGAAGCTGATTTTTATTTTTATTTTTAGTTACAGAATTGTGTTGCTGGATTGTTTGGGGAATTCTTAAGTGTTGTTTGAAGAGTTTTAAAAACTCACTTCTTCACACCTGATCTTTGTGTCTTCCAGTTTCAGATAGGTGATTTCATATATTAATGATAGCACTAGGATATATTAATGCTAGCACTATACTTTTATGAAAAGTAGGCATTAAACTGAGGAAACAGCTATAAATAAGTGCAGAATTTGCACCTGCGGATGAAAATTCTGTTTGAGAAATCAGAACTATGTTTGTTGTCTTTGCTTATTTCTGTACTGAGTGCATTTTTAAAACTAGTTTTATGTAGCTGAATGCATGAAAAAAACTCCAGGTATTTAGATCAAGGAGTTAGAGATCTAATCAGAACGTTGATGACTTATTTACAAATGTTTTCTCAGCCATGTTGCTTTTCTTTAATTTCTACAGGATATCCTTTTCCTTCAAAGTCTCCAGAAATTACAAGTCAGGCTGCTTTTTTGGGGGCTATTTGTAAGGACGCTGACAAGAGGAATTAGTCAAATAATTGCTGCTAAACTCATACAGTAACTGCTGTTTTAAGGTGTTTAGTCTGGATAAATTGTTTGCTGTAAAGGCACAATCATTCTCTCTCAAAATTATGTAATTTTTATATAATTTTATCTCTGTTCAGACTGCTCATCTTAACTTTCCATCTCTCCCCCCCCCCCCCCAGATTACAGATCTTCATGGTGCAGGAAAAAAAAAAAAAGCTTGAATCCTTTATTTGAAAATAGTGATTCTGATGAAAATTATTAAAGATTTAGTTCCTTTGACTTAGATGAACCATGAACCATGTCCTCAGCTTGTAAATCCAGTTGCTAATGAAAATCTGCATACGTAGTGAACTCGGACAGAAACTTTGGTGTATGTTTTCGCGGGTTTTTCCAGTGAGGCTGCAGCAGTGCTTGTAGTTGGAGAATTCCCAGGGTTCTGAAGATGATTAATGATACCAAAGCTTTCCCTATTGTGTTAGCAGATAGGAAGGAAGGAAGAGTACTCTAAAAAGAAAGCGCATAGAATTTCTGAGTATTGAAGTTCAGGAGTAGAGTTTAACCCTTTAAAATGGCTATAAAATTTCTTCCAGTTATATGAAGAAGATGAAGTCTACTTTCTTCACCTTCATAAAATCTGCCTACTGGCAGCATTAGCAGATTTCTACATCAAGTGCGTGCAGAGGGAAACCAATGAACTGAAATGTAGCAATGCTTTTGGATGAGTTGGGCTGCTTGCAATATAACAGTTAGGCACGCCCACAATCCACTTAGGTTTAGCTTTTTGAAACGTATAAGAGATTTCTGCTAATGGGTTTTCCCTGTGGGCAGCATTACCAACCTGATTACACAGGTTTAAGAAACTCACTCTCTTAGGAAGATTCTTTTTCATCGTAAGTTTTGACATTGACCTACTAAACTGGGTAATTTAGCATTTTATTTTCTAAGAATGAAAACGAAAATTGAATATTTCATGACAAGAGAGGGATTATAGTAACGCTGTTCTTTATAGGAAACCTATCATGTCCAGGGGCCAAATCATGCTTCTGAGGTCTGTGCATCTACATGAAGATCTCCACGCTTGCTTTCAGAACAGCAACGGAAGTGCTTTGGTTGTGATACCCACCCCAGTTAATTGCTGTGGAAGCTTCTACCATATGTGCTTGTGAGTATAGCTTGGAGATGAAGGTGAGAGGTGTATAACATACATCTTCCTACCAGAAAAGTCTCAATAAAAAGGTGATAAATTTCAAGCCACGTTAATTTTTGTAGGGACCTTCTATCTCAACAAAAGCAGGGAGATCATGGCAAAGATGGCTCTAGAGGGCTGTGGCTATGTGGGGCATCTGAATGGAGAGCTTTGGCCTGCCAAAATCTTAAAGTTCCTCCAAGATTAGGAGCAACTTTCTGAACAGAGGTAGAGAACAAACCTTTGTCGTTTCCCCCTGTGACACATCGTGAGAGAATCTTTGTGAAGAAATTCTCATGGAGATTGCATCACAGAAAGCCCATTCCTAAAGCTAACTGGGAGGATGTGGCAATTTAGCCCTAGCGATTTAATTGCTATGTTCCTTTAATAGCAATTGTTCTTTTCCATTATGGGGTACCAAATACAACCTGATTATTAGTTGGCTGAAAACCAGGAGTGATTTGTTTCACTATGACATGCTACCTGATACACTGGAGATGGCATTAAATTAAAAAATATATTGGGAATTTTTGAACTGGTTTAACAGCAGGTAAACTTTCTCAAAGTATTTCCTTTAAAAGAAATTTCAAATGCTGTAGTACTTTGCCGGCTCTCCCAGTAATACGCTGTGGTTTAAAATTGTTGATTTGCCTACTCCAACCCTCCAGTCTTACATATCTGGGCACAGTTCTTGTTGTCAGTCTATGCAAAACAGTATTTTACAAAAATGTCCTTTAGTATCTGCTTTGAGCTTTAGAATGAAATTTTCGAAGTTGTACTTGCAAGGAATCCATTTGGTAGTCAGTACCTTACTACATTTACTGATTGTTACTTTGCTACTATTATTAGGCATGGAGCTAGAACTGTATAACTAACCCCCTAGCTGATCCCAAACAAAAGTAATGGCTTGTTGAGATTGTGATATTTGATAGTTTCCTTCCTCTTAGTCCCTTCATCTTTCTATGTTCTTCTCTTTTCTCTACTTGACTTTACACTCCAGAGTGCCCAGAGCTGGAGTATGTCCAAGTACAGCAGCACATTGTGAGGCTGTGTGGTGATTCAGTGGTCAGCTGGGGAAGGGGGGCGGGAAGCAGAAGAACAACCAAAGAACAACCAGAAAAATAAGAATAATGTAATGTTCACTTAGAGTGTATGTGTTCACATGTGACCTGTCTGAGTGCATTATTGATGCATGTGTTCAAAACACAGGGTACATGGCAGAGTTATAACATCTTGCTCTTCAGTAATTTTCTAAAAATAGCCTGGAAAAAAAATACTTAGCATTTCTGTGATGCCTGTTATAATGCCTCAGAGCACTTCTCTAATGTGACTCAAAGTAGGATTCAAGGAGGAGCAGCTGAGCTGAGGTTTTTTTCTACTTTGGAGTTTACATTAGTACCAGTTACCAGAGCTGCTTCTGATAATTGAATCCCACATGTGGCCAGGTCCTTCATTTTGCAGCATTCTCTGTCTCAAATGTAGGGTTAAGATTTCTTCCTGTGCTCTGACCCCATTATGGTAGGTAAACAGGCAGAAGCAGCATAAAAGAGCTAGAAGCCCCGTTTCTGGCTGAGGGAGAATTCCCTCGGCTCAGGCCCCGCAGAAGACAGCAATAAGGCACCGCACAGACTCTCCCCCAGATGTCTGGTACCTTTGGTATGCAAATAGGGGGGACCCTGATAGGCGACCAGCATGGCTCCTTTCAAGTCCTCCTTTAGTTCCTGCTGTGTGTCTTTCCCCTCTTACTGCAGAGAGGAGAACACTCTAGTTTTGTTATGTTTGAATTACGCTATCTTTTATATTAGGACAGATCAAAAAGTAACACCCAAACTATTTTCGGTTCACATAGCTATATAAATAACTGTCTCATAATTAAAGTATTTAATTAAAATGTACATATGCCCTCAACAAAAGCAAAAATTTATGTAGCATTGCTTCAGAGATTTCTCAGTTACTTACTATATAAAAGCAGTTCCAACCCCACCTTTAAAAAAACCCACAAAATTCTTCAAATAAATAAATATTCCACTTGCATAATTTATAAACTACTTTGGTTAAAAATGTTAAATTGCCAAAAAGTCTGACTACAACTGGTCTGGTTCTTCTTTTTTATATACTTATTCAAAAAAGAAAAAGAGAATGTTGAAACAGCTGAGGTTGGTTTGGTTGAGGGTTAATGTTTGGGCAAGAAGCCTCCAAGGAAAACTGAAGTGCCGAATGAACACCACTCTATGGTAATTAGCTGGTGGTATTTTTCCCTTAGAGTCAGTTTCTGAATCAATGTAATCACTAGTGATGGGAACAGCAAGAGACACCGGATGGAGAAGATAATTTTCTCAGTGAGACGTAATGTTGAGATTGTGGCTCAACTAAAGACATATAGGCACTTCTAGCAGAAGAAGGAAGGCAAGTTTTGTTGTGTTTAAGAGTATAAGTGATTAGTTTAAGTTGCAGCTACTTTTTTTTTTTCGTTGTTTTTTTCACATCCTCTACTCATATACACTATTGTGGTGTCATATTAAATGGTTGCTGTCTTTCCATGCTTGAGATAACATTTCACCAAACACTAAATTCAGTTCTCAGGTTTATGTACTTCTGTCTGTAAAGTCTGCAGAACGCTTTAGGGTCTCTGAATAAAATGTTGGTCATTATATTGAACTTTGAAAACTACTTTTCCACACATAGACTGCTTTTCTTCAAAGATCTGTGAAATATTATACATTCCAACTATTGGCGTATATAATACTTAAAGGTCTTGTGAGCATGTATACTAAGAGATCAAATGGTAAGACTTTGGTTTATTTAGTTCTTTGGCTTCCACTACAAACACATATATGATATCAGACCTGATACGGCAGTTGTAGAAAATGGTAAAACAGTTGGAGTTCTACTTCTCTTCTTACAGCAATTACTTGGACATGTTTAAGGTCTGATGAAGTGTGGAACTCATTGTAGGTTCATTTCTTTCACTTAATCCAGCTTGGAAGAGATGAGTATTACATCTGTGATATAAAAAAGATGATCGTCTTGGTCAAGATGCTGTGAATGTTGGAAGAATCACTCCAGTGTGTGATTCTTTGGCTTCTGATGTGGGAAGCTCATGACCATAGAGAATGAGACTCATAGGCATAATTGTGATTAAAGGCTCAGAATAAAATATAATTGGGGGAGTTTGTCTTCAATCTTGATGTTTTTTCTTCTGTTTGGATAGTTTCAGTTCCTTGCTGCTTCAAGAACAACTTGCCCTTTAAATAATATATAAGTGGAATCAGCTCTCAAGACAAATGTAGTTTGCTTTTTTGAAGAAATACCATATGGCTGTGGCAGTCACCAGATTTCAAAATGTGTAACTGAATGTGATGCATTTCTTTTCAGAATGGCTTCAGAAATGGTGCAATTGTGTAATAAGTCAATGAGTTAACTAGCGAAAGACCTGTGAAAGTCTTTCTCCGTTCCTTCCCAGAACTATCAATCAACTAAAGGCTCAACATTTTCTGCACAGAAGAGTTTGGTTTTTGAGCATAAAAATGCTTTTTCATTAAATAGAAATTTAAACAAGATTTTATTTAAAATGTTGGGATTTTTGCTGAAAATCTGAACATCCAGTCATAACCTTTTGTGAAATACAAGTGTTTACAAATTGACTGTGCAGTGGGAAATTGCAGCAGAATACAAGTATCATCTTTTCAGCCTTCTTTTCCCAGAGCTTGCCTCATGAACAGCTTCGAAGCAAGGAAGGTGCAGGCCAGCCCGGTGTGGCAGTTTGGAGGCTTTTTTGGCCTTTCAATGATGATAGAGAGCGGCTTTACAATAAAGTTAGCCACCTTCCCCAGCACCTTGGGACACATCTGAGCTTGCTCCGTGGACCTTTGTGAGTCTACCTAGAAGGCTGCTCCTAGGGTCCTAGCTAGAAAGTCCTCGATGTTGTGTTGTTTTTGAATAGAGCCCCTACTTTAGTAAAATACCAATAGTTTGGGTTAAAGATGGCCATGGCTTGAAACCAGAATCATAGAATCATAAAATGATTTAAAATGAGAGAAATCATTACTTTAAATGGAATTAGCTAATTTAAGAATATATACTATGTGTGGGTTTTGGGGGATATCAGGCTTTGTTTTTTATAGACAAAGTGTGACCACTGAGAGAACCGGTTCTCTGGAGCAGAGCGCTGAAGACCTGTGGATACTGGGGAGGTCAGGTTTTCTCCAGAATGTTCTCGTTTTGGCTGTGACAGCTTCTCACTCTTTTTAGTGTTATGTCTTTATTGCTATTCCTTGGGATGCTGTATTTACTCTTGGTTTTTTGGAGGTGGGCTGAGATTATACTGTGGTATGCTAGGCATAGCTTTGGCAGAGTGCTCTAACTGATGCTTCACTTTTAGGTCCATTGAGGTGTTTGGGTGTCAGTGGCTTTTAGGGAATATGTCACATGCTTGATACTAGGCATATGTGCAGCAGTGAGTTAGCTAAGGCTGTAGATCAGATTTTGTGTGTTGTGGCTGTAGACTGTTCTTTCCACCTATTAAAGTGATATCCTGTTTTCCCAAGAATATCATGTTTAGGAGAAAACTAGTCAAGAATTCTTTTAAGTAAAAGACCTTTTTTTCTGTACTTCACATAATAGCAGTTCAGTGACATAAAAATAGTACAGAAAACAAATTAAACTTACAAATGAGAGGATATTAGAGTTTGGTCATCATAAAAGTTGGTGTTGGCCTTTTTTCTGAGAGATTTTTGTTTTGCTTTTTCTTTTATTGATTTTTTTTTCGCAATGTTGCCAAGGTTTCCTACTGTTTTGTTGTTGCTTCCTCATAAAACTCTCCGCAATTCTTAGGGGAAACATTCTCATTAAGGTCACGATGGTAAAAGAAACCTTTACAGCAAGGTTAGGAAGTATTTCCAATGATTTGGAAGTACTTTTTTGAGGCAATTTATCCTTGCAGTGGTCATTTAAAATTGAAATAAAACTCAGAGTAATAAGACCCATTCTTTTCCCGCAAACCATGAAGAGTCCTGGACTTCAACAGGGAATGATACATGAAACTATTGAAAATACTGTAGAAGAAAGGTAAAACCAACTGTCTTAATGGAGAAGAAAGGACTTTTAAAGTCTTGTCTAAACATAAGTTTTACAACCTTTAACTTTGCTGATAATTAATTTGCTACAAATGTGCTGATGTTTCCCATACACAGGAGTGGAAAAGTGCTTACCCACATGGAGGAGCAACTGCCAAATTGCTTTGATGTTCACCCTGCTCCCCTGTGCAGACACTTAGGCTACATTTAGACTAGGAAACTAAAGAATGCTGGGGAATCTTCCCAAGCACTGGCATGCTTGGGAAAGCCATGCTGGGAAGCTCTCAGGAGGGTTGTCTGGGGACTTTTGACCACCCACCAGCCACCCTGTGCTGAAATCCCCTGTCCCTGTAGCTGGGAGCAAAAAAGGGCTGGGGGTTTGCGAGCAGTCAGTTGGCTCTGGCGATGCAGAGACATGAGCCTTTTGGGGCTGTCCAGCTTTGCTGCCCTAGAGTATTCCCTAGCACATTTTGTGTTACTGGTAAGGCTACTAGATGTAGCCTCAGTGAACATTTGTGAGTGCATTTGTATGGTTTGCTCTGTTTTGCATAAGAGTAAGCTACCTTACCTCATATGAACATGCAGTTATCAGTATGGAGTTAATAGTATACCTGAATACTACAGCTTGTTATACAGTCACATTATCATGTAGGCCAGCCCTATGTTGTACAGAAGTAGGGCATGTGTACACTGCTGTTACTATATCAACACTACACCTTGTACTATGCTAGGTTACAAATACCTATGCTATACCAAATATAACTAGATGAGCATGCAAATGTCTGAAGCTGGCATTAGATATAATGAGCTGTGAAGAGGACAGCAGAATATACCAGTAATCACTACTAAACAGATTTACCATCTAAAAGTCCAGCGGATCTGCTGTGATTCAGTATTACATTAGTTTTGGGGGTTTTTTAAGTATTCAAAGCATCACTTCGTACACTATTTAAGGACTGTTCCCCCATCCCCACCCCCCCTTCCCCGGACAAACTAATTTGTATTTACAGAGCAGCTTTTCCATTGGAGACTGAACTTCAGGACAGCAGAGATCTTTCCACAGTATGTGCTGTACAATAAGGTGCCTGTCAGAACTTCTTAGCTTGCTTTCTCCTGGTTCCCACCAACCGAATGACACTAAAGTTCGCTTTATGTGACTTCCTTGTATAATGAGCTGGTGAGGTATCCAAGAAAGTAGAAATGAGATGTCATTGCTATGTAACTGTCCACCTTCAAATGGACTCAAACCACTGGGGCTATTGCCCAAAGGCTGAGAGCCTACATGTTTTAATAGTGAGATTCTTGAAAGATTTATAGTTAGAGAACAACTAAGTGGTGTGTAGATGTGTGAGTGTGTGAACACAAGGATATAGATATGGGGTTTCAAAAATCTGTAGATCAATCTAAAGCCAATTAGTCATTTTATAAGCTGTTATAAAGGAAGCAAGGAATAGCAAAAGTACACAGTCCCCTTCACCTGACGTTCTCGGATCACTTTATAAACATGGCTGATCATACTTCTTCACATCCTTGTAAAGTTGGTACAAGAAGTGTTATTCTGTTCAACAGAGTGGGTGATTCTGTTCAATAGGTGGGTGATTCTCCAAAGCTGGATGTGACAGAGCTGAAGCTAGAACTGTAGCACAGCAACTGTAAAGACGTGGTGCTCCTTGCCACATACTACGCTTAAGGACCAGCATGCTTTTCCAGTACAAACCTGCTTGTGGCTGAACAGGCGTTTTAGAAGCTTTCTAAGAAAGAATGAAAAGAAAATCAAAATGTGAAGTTGCTGTAAGGTCACTGTGATGTAGATTTATCTTGAGCAAGCTGCATAGATACTGACTGTAGGTTTTTTTAAGCTGCATGTTAAAAAATGGTGAGAAAATATTGTTCAGAATCTCTGAACACATTTTCAGTATTTACAGTACTTACTATTGACATGACTTTGAATATATCTTGGTATATACTAGGGTTTACAAGTCACCAGTGTTGATTCTCTCTGTGTCTTAGAGCAGAATTCCTATACACGTAAATGTGGTAAGAAAGTATTCCCTAGACATGTCCTGTATCAATGAGATTCAGTGTTTTGCAAATTTAAGTCAAGGTCAACAGTATCAGAGGATGGTAAAAATGAATTTGGCTTGAAGACTTGATGACACCACTGCAAGATTATTACAAAAAAAAAAAAAAAAAAAAGTGTTTTCATCCTGAAAACACTGTTTAACTTTTGGCTTATTTACGGACTTGTACTGAAAAGAGCATTTCCCAGAGAACGTAATGATTTGAGTGGATGACTATTTGCAACTGTCATTTTGAATTTTCTCTTCTACGAAGCAAAGCTATTCATGTTTTAAGTTCCCACTTTCTCCTTACTTCTGCAGAGTAAGGTGCAAGGTTTAAGCAATATACATGGATTCATTACCTTAGCATGACGGCAAAGCTATAAAAAAAACCAAACCCAAACTAAAATTTTTTCTCTTTGAGAATATTACCACATAAGAGCCAATGTGATTCTGGGCCAAAGAAGGAGAGGAAGAAAGAGAAGATCTATAATATCTTTGACTTTTGAATTTCTCTGAGATTTTTTTCAATTCTACAATCCTGTTTGCAGATGAAACTTATTTTCTTGACTTCAGCAGTCTTATATCTTACCTCAAGCATATTTAGAAGTGTTTCTATTTAACTGCCATTGTGGAAATTCATATTTATCCTTCAGTATCGATGGCATATACATATTTTTCAGTAATTGCAGCAGAGCCTGCTTGGGATCTGACAACTGACTGGCAAGCTTTCAGTTTCTTGTGTTTTGACTGGTAATAAAGACTTTATCATCTGAATTTAGCTGCCAGTTCTGTTGATAACACATGGACTATCACAGGTTTCATCCCTGCACAGCTCAGTGGTTCTGCAGTACCAGCTCTCCTTGCCTCTGTGCAGGGGTGACTTCAAGGCATGCACTAGCTAGCTGACATTGGTACTGGGGGGACTTTTCCTTAAGAGATAGGCAGATCTGTACAGTTGGAGTTGGTTGAGATCTGAGGTTTCTAATCCAAAGTCTACTGGCAACAAGAAGAGTTCCCATTTAGTTTGATGGAGTTGAGATCAGATGTTGATGATTCAACTCATCATTGTAGTCACTGTGTCAGTCTGGTGGTGATGGTGCTTCATCTTCTTCTTCTGTCCTTCCCCAGTAGAGCAAAGTGGTATGTAGGAACAGCAGTACTTGTATTTATTTAGACACATGAAAAGACAGCAGAGTTGAATCCTTGCAAGTTCACCAACTGCAGGTGTAATAGTAGATCAGCATTTACCAGGTTGGGCGGAATCCTGGCTGAAAGGCAGATAATCTCTGTATGGTGAGAAATAGAGGCTGCTTTCAATGACCACCTGGTTAGCTTCTGCCATTGTCTGACATGTTGCCCAACAGTGAATATAGTGACTGATGGTTCTGCGAAGGATCTTGGCAGTACAGCTCTTCCTCTGCAGCATGATGTTATTGTGCTGCTGATTGTCTGAATTCACACTTGCTATTTAGGATGGTAAACAAACAATTGTTTGGTTGGTAATTGCCAAGTTCCCCTCCCCTATAATGGATTCTGTCTTCTCTTTGGATCCAGAGACCTCTAATACAGATGCTTTTCTCTTGACAGTTATAATATTGCTTGGAATTTGGATTTAGAGCTACATCTGTAGGGAGAGGCTTTCTTGGTAAGGATTTATTCAGTCTGTCAATGCACGTGCTGGGAAGCTGCCTCTAGAGTAGTCATTTATCAAAAAGCATGCCCAAAAGTGACTTTGTGTTCTTTTTGGTTAAAATACTGAATGACTGAGCAGGATATGCATTTGCTTTTACCTCAGAAGAGCCAGAGAACAGCTTTTCAGGCAGTACGTGCTGTGGGCTAGCCAAATGTGCCACAGCTGGGCCTGAGGACTATTGTTTGATGACAAGCTGGAGGCTGGCTCAAAAAAAGAAAAGCGTGATCTTCCACTCAACTTCTTTAAGGAGAGAGGCTTGATCATGCACCATAGGAAGCAGAATAAAAACAGCTCTTCAGTGTCAACAGAGCACTTGGTTATGGATGGGATAAGTTAAAGCCTTGTCTGAGACTATTAAATAAAAGACTAATTATATTTGTGCTTTTGGTAGCTCACTGATTTCATTCTTTGGCTGTAATCTGTGAGGAACATCACAGTCATTAAAACACATTGGTACCCTGCTAATAGTTAGTGAAGAATTGCACTCCAATAAAAATACAGTGTTGAAACAATAGAACAATAATTTATCTAGTATAGTGTCTCACAGGGATTATAGTCGAATGTGTTTGTTTCTCATTTGGAGCACATTCACTGAAATTTGCAAATGCAAATTAGCAAATGGTTACAACAAACTAAGAACATCTATGTCATATGCACTTAATCATGGATTGCTATGTGAGCAGAGCTTGTGCATGGGCATACATCAAAGCTGATATCTATCTATGTTGTAATGTATTCCTCCACATGACCATATCCAATACATGGTACTTATTATTCCATTAGTACCCAAAACACAAACCCTTCCCAATATCCATCTGTGAAGATGCAAATAGCTGCATACTTTGTTTTATTAAAGATCAGCCATTAGGGGGTCACTGGTTAAAAGTCTGAAGATCATTAGAGGGATTTAAAAAAAATAAACAAACAGCTGTTGTCATATATCTTGAAGAGTTTCTGTTGTACCAATGCAATTTTTATCTGTGGTGATGATGTTGTCATGGGAACATATGCACAAGGGAATTATGTGATGTCAGGAAAAGTGTAAATGATGCAAACACACCTCATTTGAAATGTTAATTACCACCCTTCCCGCTACTCCAAAGAACAGTTCAATTTGATTTTATTTCAGATGTAGGGAAAAATATGACACTTTTGTCTAAGAATAAGTAGCTTACATTGTTGTACCAAAGTGAGTATGAGTCAGTGAGTTAATCTGCATTGGCAGCATTTGCACTGGGGACCATCTGCAGCCCTGCTTGTCTGAGCATCAGTAATATTCCTCTGTGAATATCTCATCTTGATGGTCAAGGGAGGCAGGCAGCCTCTTTAAAGAGTTCCATAAATGCTTATAATTGCTGCATTAAACTTCAGTTTATTATTTTCTCCAGGTGCAGGTATGCGGATGATATGAAACCCCACTGCATTTACATACAAATTGAAGATTTTTATTAATCAGCCCAGTAACAGGAATCAAACAGCAACACTCCATCAGGTCCTTAAATACATTTGGTGACATTTTTACCATGCATTAGCATGATAGGGCAAGCAGAATATAATGTACCAATGATTGCTTTTCCATTGAAAGCATAAACGGTTTCATTTTTCCTGTCATCTCAAATAAGTGTTAAAGAGGGTTTGGAGGCTATTGTGTACGTTCCGTATGCTAGGGACTAACAAACACTGATGGCCACATTAAATAACCATTAGTGGTTCGGCTTAGATCATTGCAACATCCCTCCTCTTCAGAATTTATTCTTTGATTTTAAGTGAAAGCAATCTGTGACTGCTTTCATAAAGTCCTTCGGCTCTCTCAATTTTTTCTTTTTCCTCAAACAAAATGCATTACAACAGTAATTTTATGACTGTTAAGATAACTGCCGTTAACAAGCACTTAATTAAAATGTACAATAAATAGCAGGCTGCAGTCTTATCTCCTCTCATGAGCTCCCAGCAGCCTGAGACTCCAATGCACAGCCCTGCTGTTCCTCGGCTTGTTTGCAGATTAATTGCT
The DNA here is from genome assembly GCF_004027225.2 of Strigops habroptila. Lineage (NCBI taxonomy): Eukaryota > Metazoa > Chordata > Aves > Psittaciformes > Psittacidae > Strigops > Strigops habroptila. The sequence goes on from NC_044302.2 coordinate 17,752,013, forward strand.
TTTCTGTCTGGCAAAAGCTGCTTCTCCTTCAGCCAGATCGTAAATGACCAGATAGGGACTTTATCAATCAAGCTACTACTTTCTGTGATCACTTCCATTCAACACCTTCTGAATTTCGCATTGAGAGGAACAGAAGTTATAGAGATAGGATTTAACATCTTAGTTTTTGTGTGCTTGGAATTTACAATAGTGCTGTCACCATTTGACACTGTTAATCTTTACATACAATACCCTTGGAGCAAGGCTGGTTTTGTTCCTGAGCTGGAACTATCCCTTGTAAGAATTGTGAAGAATACATATGAAACACAACTGAGATGCTCTCTGTAGTGCAAGGTTACATCTCTTCCATAATCTGTATGCACTTGGTGATGTGTCTCAGCATTGCTCTGTAACCTTGGATTCTGACCAAGTTAGTGGTTTATAGTTATAATAATGGAGAACTTTTATTGTGATTACCTATCATTTATATGGGGCAGTTGTCTGGAAGCCTCAGCCATGGATAAAGGCCCTGTTTTGATAGGTGCTTAATGCGCCTTCAATGCAAACCTAATTATGCTCAAAGCAGATTTTGTAAAATCAGAAGTTAGTTTCTCTATTTAGACTGTCTATCAGCAAACCCCTAGTGCATACAGATTTTTGTGAAACGCATCTGTTTGCAGATGAATTGTGATTCCTGAATTTCATCTAAACAAGTCTAATCACTGTAGAAATGCTGTTCTTTTTACCAAAAGGCTTTAGAGAGCAACTACTCCTGCTATTTGCAGAATACACTAGAGTTACAAATGTAAATATGATACCAGAGTGCAAACGTGCTGTAGTCCACTTTTGAAATGCAATCCTTGAACTGCAGTGGGTATGTTGTTTTCTTGTTACCTGCTCAGAATATAAACAAATATCTAATTTGCCAGGTTTATCTCGCCTGCTGAGCAAAGGGAATGGCTTCCATTTGGAGTTCCAAACATGCACTGTATAGTAACTTTGAAAACACATTGTATTAACTTCAGGCAGGTTTTTGAATACACATGAAGCTTCAGTGTTAGACATAATTTGTGTAGGGGCGTCAATATCATCACTAAGGTCAGTCTTCTTAAGCAAAACCAAATGCTTGCTCCCCTTCCTTGCACACTATTCACTGACTGCAGTAGCCCTGTGAACACTGGGGGGGTGTTTGTTGTTGTCTGGGTTTTTTTTTTTTTCCATCCACCTGTCAGTCAGAGAGGCAAGAGACTTTCCTCGTGGAAAAAACTTACACCTAAGAGAGCTGAAACGCAGGAGTTCCCTGAGAGAAGTGTGTAGGTTTATGTTAACATCCTCTAAGGACATTTGGAACATCTTTGCAAAGGGTCTTTTCCCATCTGATCTTCTCTGAGTTGTCTGCTCAGAGCTTTATTTTTAAAACACATCACCAAGAGCTAATTGTGAATGAATGAAAAGGAGAGTAGCCCTTAACAGGCCACAGCAGCCACTCCTGTTGGCAGATGTGCTCTCAGACAGTCTCTGAGCAGACGCATCAAGGGTCTGGAGGAGTCAGAGTGCTGGGGTGAGTGATGCGCATGTATCAGTGCAAGAAAAACCTCAAAGCAATGGAAGTGTTCTCAAAGCACAAGAATGGAGAAGCTGCTGATAAAGAGTTGCTATAAAGCTGCTAAAGGAGAAAATATACAACTGTTTGGAACCCTTCAAGCTATTTGTCAGGGTCACTACACTGCTACTATTTAAATAAGCAAACAAGCAAGCATAAAAGATAAAGACAAGAAATAATCACTGAGCATATCAGCAAGAAGAGAATGCAGCACTGAAGATAGTAAAATTACGTACATAGGTCAACCAATTTGCACTGTAATCCTGCTGCAGCTGAATAGCCCCAGTGAACATGTGTATGCATGGACATTTGCAGCTCTAATGTAGTTATGACAGAAATGCTATTATCAAGGTATTTATGTGCTCTAGGGTAAGAACAGCATTTACATCTCATACCTGTCACCGTTAGGTGGACAGATTCACAGAACACCCCTTTGAATAAGGGAGATACACAATAAACTACTGTGTTTCTATATTTTTTTATTTTTCTTATTTAAAGTGAGGTTATTCTTGCAGTTACTCAGCACTTATGTTTCCCATGGCACCTACATGTTTGAAATTCTGAGTTCTTACTGGTTTCCCTCTGCTTTTGCACAGGGTACAACACAGTTGATTAATCCAGAACATCTCACTCCATGTGCTATATCATGTGTGTTTTAATTTTTTATTACTTAAGAATTTATTTGGAAATTATGTTGATTAAAAAAGGTCGTATTTCCATCAGTACCTACATTAATTCAACCTTGTAATATTTACTTCACCCACTCAGCTGGGTGGAGTGACTCTTTTATGGATGAGCAGATGTTATAGCTGAGCTGTCAATTTTTATATTACTTCATTAATTTATTCACAAGAAATGTTTTAATCCCAAACACTCCACTGTGAGCATGTGGCAATATTCTCGGGTTCTGTGATGCCCTGGCTATTCACAGATATCTTCACATTCTGAAATGGAGACATTCTCAAATCTGACGCAAGCAAATGTAGTATGTACTGAGTATTGTATTTTGACATTGCATTTGGTGTGATGGACTTTGCTAGTTCAGTTGGGTGAAGCAGTCTTCACTTGTGCAAATCCATGTAACTCCATGTATGTCAATTAAACAATTCAGCAGATGAGGTTTTCTTGTTCTCTTGTAATATTCTCAGTTTTAACCCTTGTAATGATCTTTATTCTTTCTATCTCTATCATCACATAGGGTACATCCTAAAGTATAAAGATTTTTGGTTACGCCAATTTGTTTGATACAATCCCATGGATTTTTTCTTACTCTTTAGTTAATATATTAATTCTCAGTTTATGCAAATACCTCATAAGTTATGGTAGGGTATGCTGAAGGATTGGATACTCAAGAACAAATAAGAATTTTGAAACTTGAGGGAGGCAAAACAATGTGCATTTTGAAGATGATTTTCACAGTCAAAATAGCTAAAATAGCTATTTCTTAGCTCTAATCTTTCCAAAAAAAAAAAAAAAAGGAAAACTCACATCCTGGGTTAGAGCTGTGCTGTAAGTAGCCAGCTCTGTGATGGGTTTTGCTGTAGAGCAATGAACAAACGTGTGATGTAGCACAGTTTGTGAAACCTGGATGCACAGCATATTTGGCATGTCGATGACAGCTTTTTTAGCTCTACAAGGACAGAACCACATACTGCACAACCTCTAAGTATGTATTCAGAGCCCTAATCAGCACTGCTGATGGTGTTGTGGAAAACAAAAAATACTCTTCTTTATGCAGCCGGTGTTGAGATCTTCATTTCCTTAAAGAGAAATCTGGCATACTTCCCAGATTATATATGTGTGCCTCTAACTTCACAGAATATGACTGTACTAAAAGACTATGAGTAAAATTAATAGTAGGGGGCTTTCTTGTTCTCTTAGAATATTCTCATTTTAGCTCTCCTAGTGATCTTGGTTCTTTCTCTCTCCATCAATGCATAACAAGGGTACAAATCCAAAGCAAAAATAAACATGCACATTGATTCTTAGTTAGCTCAAGATCATGTAATTTGGGGTTGATGGACAACAAATGGTGAACTTGGGTAGGCTCATTCTAACTGAATACTCATTGACAACAGAAACTAATGAGAATATTTAAATTCACTTAACTATATAACTATCTCACATCTTAACTGATTTTTATCTTAGGAGATTTCGTGAGGATCAGACACAGACAATGGTGAAGGGGCTATTTTAGAGATGTTTGTAACACAGTTGCATGTAGGAAACATTTTAAACCTCTGCAAGGGAGTGTGTTTTATGAAGGCTGGGCCAGAAGAGATGTCCGATTCAGAACATGTTGTTTGTGTTGCCTACAAAGTGAATTCAAGATGTTTGGTGAACCTCTTATCACTGGTGGTTTATCAGATATAAATCAATTACACTGTAATTTTCAAAGATTGTTTTTCAGTGAAGGATGTAAATGTGTTACTTTGCTGAGTTAAAGTAAAAGTTGAATTTGGGCTAGAAACCTGGTTTCCAGATATTTTCAGGTTTTACTGATAATTAGTCTTTATAAGGAACCAACACCATTCCACTCAAAATGAGCAATGGCAAATTTGGAGTGATCAAGATATGTATCCTTTTCTGATTTGGTGGGTTGAAGAGTACTTGCAGAGTGCTAATTTATGAAAGATTTTTGCATTTCATCAGTTCTTTGGGTGCTTTTTTTACTTACTGGAAATCTTCATTGTGGTTTACATTTTGGCTGTATTCAAATTAATTATTGCAAAAGGTTTTGCTGTTCTCCGTGACTTATTCCTGCCCACTGGCTGATCAGTGGCCCATGGTCAGCACTCAGATCTCCAAGAAGCCTAAAATATGTAGAGTATGTAGAATGCTTTGACATCTGGGGAGGTCAAATTGAAGAGGTTGGAAGGAGTGTTATAACTCACAGGAGAGCATTTAATGCCCATTTACATTCAATTGTTACCCACATTCAATTGTTAATGATTATTATCCACTTTAAAAAAAAGACCTGTTTTAAGCCTATTTTGTGCTACTGATCTCTACTGTGTAGCAACCAAACAGTAGTCATCTCTTAAACCTTCTCCCCAGAATATTAGCTTAACTTCCAGTTCTCCTCTTTGTCCTGTGTTTGTGTGTTTCAGAAGCTTGAGATGCTACTCCATAAACTGCTGAGTGGTAATAGAAATCTTATGGCAAGAAGAAAGGCCTGCTAAGGTGACATTTGTAAAAGCTTCCACAGACAGAGATTGTCCCAGAGAGGCATGATTTCCAGGTGACAGATACTTAATCGTCTTCTACGGTAAAGAGGGGGAAGCACTAGCTTTCATCTCATGCTGGTCTTTTTGAAGTAGACATGCATCCAACCCAGAAGCTCAGACCTAGAATTCAGGACTGGAGGGAAAGCTTTGAATTAATATCTGAATTTTGCTGTCTTCCTGCTTTCAGATTTGATTGCAATAGGATCTGCCACTGGTGTTTCCAATCTGGCAGATTTTCAGGCACCTATGATAGGTGTGGGCACTGACTTTAAGACCCAAGTGAATTTTCATCTGAGTAATCAAAGTGTCACTCTACTCCATCTCTACAGGTGTGATGGAGATGAGTGGTCTCCTACTCACGGTAGAGCAAGGTCAGGAGGGTTTTCTTACATGTCTTTTTGCCATAAGAGATACTATCTGTTCTAACAGATACTAGAAGGAAATGCGGCAGCAGGGCCAGGAGACCTCCATGGATGGATAAGGAGCTGCTGAGGAAACTAAAAGGGAAAAAAGAAGCTTATAGAAGGTGGAAGCAAGGACAGGGGGCCTGGGAAGAATACAGGTATATTGTCCAGGAAGCTAGGGACCAGGTTAGGAAAGCAAAGGCCCAGTTAGAATTAAATCTGGCAAGGGATGTGAAAGATAACAGGAAAGGCTTCTGTGGGTACGTAGCAAACAAGAGACAGACTAGGGACAACGTGGGCCCTCTCCGGAAGCTCTTGAGAGAACTGGCTACACTGGATTTGGAGAAGGCTGAGGTTCTTAATGCCTTCTTTGCCTCAGTCTTCACTAGCAAATGCTCTGACCACAACACCCAAGTCTTGGAAGGCACATGTAGGGACTGTGAGAATGAAGACCTTAGGCCCACTGTAGGAGAGGATCAGGTTCCAGACTGTCTCAAGACCCTGAATGTGCATAAGTCCATGGGACCTGACGAAATCCATCTGCGGGTCCTGAAGGAGCTGGCGAATGAAGTTGCTAAGCCACTGTCCGCCACATTTGAAAAATCATGGCAGTCAGGTGAAGTTGCTGATGACTGGAAGAAGGGTAATATAACCCCCATTTTCAAGAAGGGGAAGGTGGAAGACCCAGGGAACTACAGACCAGTCAGCCTCGCCTCTGTGTCTGGCAAAATCTTGGAGCAGATTCTCCTGGAAAGCATGCTAAGGTAATATGAAAAACAACGAGGTGGTTGGTGACAGCCAACATGGCTTCACTAAGGGGAAATCCTGCCTGACCAATTTGGTGGCCTTCTATGACGGAGCCATGGAACTGATGGACAGTGGCAGAGCAGTTGACGTCATCTACCTGGACTTGTGCAAAGCGTTCGACACTGTCCCGCACAACATCCTTGTCTCTAAATTGGAGAGACATCAATTTGATAGATGGACCACTCAGTGGATAAAGAACTGGCTGGATGGCCGCATGCAAAGAGTTGTGGTAAACAGCTCAATGTCCTGTTGGAAAACAGTAACGAGTGGCATCCCTCAGGGATCAGTGTTGGGCCCGATCCTGTTCAACATCTTTGTCGGCGACATGGACAGTGGGATTGAGTGCGCCCTCAGCAAGTTTGCCGACAACACTAAGCTGTTTGGTTCAGTTGATACGCTGGAGGGAAGGGATGCCATCCAGAGGGACCTGGACACACTTGAGAGGTGAGCTGATGCCAGCCTCATGAAGTTTAACCAAGCCAAGTGTAAGGTCCTACACCTGGGTCAGGACAATCTCAAGCACAGCCACAGGTTGGGTGGAGCAGAGATTCAGAGCAGCCCTGTGGAGAAGGACTTGGGGGTGTTGGTTGATGAGAAGCTTAACATGAGCAGGCTTCAGTGTGCGCTTGCAGCCCAGAAAGCCAACCGTATCCTGGGCTGCATCAAAAGAAGTGTGACCAGAAGATCGAAGGAGGTGATCCTGTCCCTCTGCTCTGCTCTTGTGAGACCTCATTTGGAGTACTGTGTACAGTTCTGGTGTCCTCAACATGAAGAAGATATGGAACTGTTGGAGCAAGTCCAGAGGAGGCCCACGAGGATGATAAGAGGGCTGGAGCACCTCCCATATGAAGACAGGCTGAGAAAGTTGGGGCTGTTTAGCCTAGAGAAGAGAAGGCTGCGTGGAGACCTCATAGCAGCCTTCCAGTATCTGAAGGGGGTCTATAAGGATGCTGGGGAGGGACTCTTCATTAGGGACTGCAGTGGTAGGACGAGGGGTAACGGGTTCAAACTTAAACAGGGGAAGTTTAGATTAGATATAAGGAAGAAGCTCTTTACTGTGAGGGTGATGAGGCACTGGAATGGGTTGCCCAAGGAAGTTGTGAATGCTCCATCCCTGGCAGTGTTCAAGGTCAGGTTGGACAGAGCCTTTGGCGACATGGTTTAGTGTGAGGTGTCCCTGCCCATGGCAGGGGGGTTGGAACTAGATGATCTTAAGGTCCTTTCCAACCCAAATCATTCTATGATTCTATGATCTGACCTGGTATACTTTGATCCAGAATGTGTTAAGCCAAAATTCATGTTTGCTGTGGACATATGTAGGTGGGATGTAGCTATTAACTGGTATTATATGATGATATTTTTTTTGTCGTGCATTTTTTTGGGCAGAGAAACAGTGGTTGCAGTAATTCTAAGCTATTTGATGTGGTGTTCTGGGAAATTTGAGTTTGATTAAAACAGTCTGAGGATTACAGTGGGTATTAGTATTAACCAATTACAAAAAGAAGCCTGACAAATTACATGTCAATCTCTTCCCAGCTGTGGCTGTTGAAATTCAGATCCAGATGCAAGACTGGAGTCTTGCTATGCTGAAACACAGTGGCAAAAAGCAATGGTATTCTCTGTCTCTTAGCTAGCAGTTAATTGAGCTCTGTGGCTGAAATATCTCCTCAATGATCAGGAGTTCTTAACTGCTCACATTTTTCATTCCTCCCATCACCTGAGAAGGCTTGTCTATTGTTAAACTAAGCAGCAGTGACTTCCTGGTAAAAATCAGATTAAATAAAGCAAAATCTTGTTCTGTGAGGTCTGTTTAATTCTATTGCAAAACAGTTTTTCTAGCTCAGTTATGAGTGGAAAAATTAGTGTCGCTTCCTACAGCATTTCAGTGCCAAGCTCTTAAAAGCAGTGCAATTGGAAACGGTAAAGACCTGGGAGGTCACCTAATAAAGGCTATTCCCAAGTGGGATTTTTCCCTATAGTCTATAGTCTCTAAAGCTTTAAAAATCCCCTTTCCATTAATACGGCTCTACTTGTTTCTCTTGGGAAACTTTTGCCTGTGGAAAAGGTTTCACAAGAAGTTTTTCCTATTACATGATAAATCAAAATTCAAATTACTAGATTCGGTTACCAGTGCAGAGATCCTTGGTGAAAAGCTGTGCTCCCTCACACAAACTCTTGTACACGAAAGATCATTTCATCTTTCTGAGCACTGTTGCTACTGTTGGCATGTCTGATGCACAGTTCTTTTCTCAGTGGGCCTGATTAGAAGTCACTTGATTTTAGCATCCTTTTTCCTGCATCACTGAGCTACTTGAGGCAGAGCAAAACAAACCCCTGTTTTTTAGATTTGCTGTGAGAAGTAATCTCTCTCTGCTTCCAGCCACAAACCGTGGGCCCAGGCTGCCTGCAGACATGCGTGCAGGATATACAGGCACAGACTTGGCTTCAGGGGAGCAGTGTCAGTCCCTGAGTGGTGCATCTGCCTGTCACTTACATTTGTCTTTTCTGCTGATCATTTATTTTTATTCTAATATTAGTTGTCCTAATGAGAGAATTTCCTTCCATCCAGGGCCAAGCCCAGGACTGAGTATTAGAAGATGCAGATTTTTTAATTCATGGGAGTTCGGTGTTCAGAAATATCTCCTATAGAAAAGTAAAAGATCAGTGAGAATATAATGGACAGGCAAGAGGCTAGAGAAACTTAGAAACAGATCTGCAGACTAAGCATTTGGCAGTTGGCTCGTATTGGCATTTCTTTGAAATGAATTTGAGCTACTAAACTCCTGGGTTCAGTTCTGTTCGTAGCTGGTGTAAGTACAGAGGAGTGTGAATGAAGCCAGTGGAGTTATATTGAGTTTAGACTAATGTCAACTCTCCTGGGTAGTGCATCTATTTAATGAATTTATTATATGATCCCTTTGTGAAAAGAAATCCAGTTATTTCTCCTAAAAAAAAAAAGAAAAAAAAAAGTTACTCCATTGTGTTCTTCTTCTAACAGTTTTATCCAACTCTTTTCTCTCTCATTTATATTTTTAAAATTTCTCAAACTCCTGTTGTGTGCTTTAAAGATGTGTCCAGGTTTTCAAATTTGTGCAGATTGTTCCACTTTATTATCTACCTACCATCAAAGGGCAGCCCCTCTGGTAGCTGCTGTTGCATGGCTTGTGAGTGCTCAGGGTCATGGTTAGAGAGGAGCTGTACTTCTGTCTCTACCCTCGTCTCAGTATCCCCTTTCAGGTATCAGGTGTACAGTCACCCCTGGAAATAGGTTTCCATTCATGTTGGATCAGGTCCTGGCCTGACTGCTTGAGTTCATTCTGACAGATGTTTTCTTCAAGGGTCTGTCACCAGCACTACTTGGTGACCAGGCGTCCAGCCATCCCAAAATCCATTTTGCCTTTGATTTAACAGAAGGTAATGTTAAAGCACCAAACACTTCATACATGTCGTATTTTTTATATAATTTTTTTTTTTTATGACTGGCCATTTCTCCCTCTGTGGTGATCCAGTAAGGCCTTTGTTTAGCTTTTAGGGTGTTACAGGTCTCAGACCACCACTCTTCAAAGAGTTACTCTTGCTAAAGGGAAGCATTCTTATTTAGCTTCTTGGGTTCCTTTCTCTCACTCTGCAGAGAAGTGAGTTGTCTTGCCTCATTCATTACTGTTCTGTTTATTTTTACAAATAGAGTTTATTTAAGGTAAACCTAAACTGTAAGTATCCCAATACCCATGTCAATATTCAATGTTCTTTAATAGTTAAGGGACAAAGCCAAGGTATTACACTGCTGCTTCTGAAAAAACAGACCAGGACATCTTGAGCTGATGTTTCCAAATCAGTAGCTGTTTCTGAAAAATCAGCTGTGTATTTCCAGCTTCTTTTTAACCTTGCTGAGTGTTAAATATTAGTCTCTTTCCAAGACAGCTTGTCAGAAGTAGACAACTATCCTTGTATAGCCATCTCCTCAGGAAGGATACCTTTGAAAAACTCCTTAGCAAAGTGCGTGTTAACATTAAATGCTGGTCATTTTAGAAGGCATTGTCAAGAAGAGCATAGGACTGAAGTCCACACCTGGGATATAGAAGATTCTGCAAGAGGGCAAAGGGAGGAAAGACAGCAAACCAACAGAGGAGTAAAATTGATTAGGTGCAGAAGGAAGAGCAATGGTGATGACTGAAAATAGCACAGGCCCTGGTTATGAAGGTAATTGTGACAAGACATAACTTACTTTTTATTCCAGGATGACCTGTAAAAAGCAGCTATGCATGAGCATCACTAAAAGACCCACTCTAAGTCTTAATCTGATCCCTCGGTCCATGTGCCTATAATTAAACACAGAAATGAGGTCTGTGATGCTGTGTGGAGAATATCTAAGCCTGGTGTGCTAAGTCTGCATCCTGTGTCTTCTAAGGTAATAGGCTGATATTCTTCCTATACTTTGTTATTTATAGTTTGGATTAAGAATAATTCACTTTCTAAAAGTTTGCTGTTTTAAAAACAACAATCACAAAACATCGAAGAGCTTCAGATTACAAGATTCTGTGGAATAGCTTTGCCTGCTTGGTGTTTTACACAGGCTAATATAGCTTTCCTTGTGGATTTAAAACAATCACCTCTGAGGCAAAGGCAATGAAATGACCACGGTTTTCCCTGTAGTTCCTCTTCCCTTGTGCTGTGTCTCATACGTAAAGATCATCAGACTTAAGGTTATTAATTGCTTCTCAATTAGTTTGAAATCCTCTGGATCCAAAGCTCGTCTTTTTTAATGCTTAGCCTTTTTTTTTAATCTTCTAGCACTATAAGAAGTGTGGGCTTGGGGGCTTTATTCAAAGTTAAATTAAAATCCTGTCTTTTTGTTGTGGGCTGTGTTCTGTGCACGAGCTGTCTTATTGAATGTATGCCTGTGAAGCATTCTGTGAGTGGGTGCCTGGCACCCGCTGTGCATCAGTAACTGTATACAGGGGGGCAAGCCGTATCGTGTATCCAAGCTGGTATTTCAGCCTCTGCTTAATGTCTGAAGAGTTTTAATTGGACAAAAAGCCAGTTTCAAGTTTGACAATTTCAGTTTACTGGAACTGATGCTGAACACAAAGCAAGGGGCACAGTGGGCTTTGTGTCTGTGTATATTCAACAAGGGGGCAACATCTTTTCATAGGTTAAAAATGGACGTTTTCCACATCCTCAGATACAAAATAGATAAAATGTGAGCTAACCTTGAACCTCTTCAGCTTGTCTCCTATTTCTGTGTAGAGGCTTTGCTCCTCTAAAGTGTAGAGGAAGAGCTGTCCATGTTAATGAAGTCTTCCAGGACACTGGCATGGTGTGGACTGATGTAGGTACATTTTTGTTTAAAGCAGAAGCCTATCTCTCAATGTGTTAAAACTGCACCTTGTCCTGTGTTCTCACTCAGATGAAGGAGCTGGAGTTCAGCTGGCACCGGACTCTACTATTTTGGCTGATAAGGTTTAGTGTAAACAAATGCAGGTCTGTGAATTATCTGGCATGAGGATCAGTTAGGGGTGCTGGCTTCGTATAGCCTTAATCTAGTTGGCCTAAATGATTTATACACTGGCAACATGATAAATGTTGTTTTAAGTGGACAAATCACATAGAAGAGGTGTAACTTTCTGTCAGTATGTAACATGACCACTTCTCTTAGGGGAAGAATAACAATCACAAAGGGCAGTAAGGGTAACAGGATCACAAGTAGGCATATTCCTTCTCTACATCATAAATCATTACAAGGGTACTTCTTTCCTCTTTGCTTGTCCTTCTTCGTCGTTTCTTTTCCCCCCCACCCCCTTTTTTTTGGTGCTATTTTCTAGCACTTTCATACCATTTTGGAAACCTAAACCCACCACTTGATTTGTGCTGCAGTTTCTTCATAAATTTATGAAGCTTGTCTCCATCAAGCTGTATTTTCCATTAAAATATGGTTCCCAGGTGATTTCCAATACTATGAAAAACATGTAGCCATAAGTCTTTCACTGATTGTTTATTATCTGTTTAGGTGCTCCTGAGGATTTTGACAGCTAGGACTTGTATCATGCGTCACGTAATAAAAGTGTATGTCTTCAGCATAACAGGGATAGCTGGCCTTTCATTTCTGTTTGCCAAGACTGTATTTGTTTTCTATGTGTTGGAGGTTCTTTTAAATGTGAAACTTTGAGCCTACTCCAAATCAGGTCAGTTTAAACTTCGTGTTTTCTTTGCTATATAGATGAACAAAAAACTTAAAAGAAAAGCCAAACAAAACACAACAAAAGCTTTCCTGCTATAAACAGCACAGGAAGCAGTAACAACAAAGCTAGTATTTACTCCCGTGAGGGAGTAGACTTGAGCTGGTTTCCAACATGGACATGCTGTTCCACCTCTGATTGCTGGAAATGCAGCAGGACATTCTGTATGTCTGTCTCAGATACGTGTAACAAGCATGTTGTGGGATGCAGTGTATAAACCTCTTCATAGGAGCTGCAAGAGGTTAATGCTTTAAGCTACTGGTTTGTGGTAAAGTTTGTCAAAACTGATAGGAACTGGTTAATAACATCTCTCTATAGGCAAAAGTGCAGCTCTTTTGCAGGCAAAGTTACCTCTGGCCTTAGAGGGAACTTTGTATTAGGCTTAAAGGATGAGCCCGTACGTAAGCACTGATTATCTGGTGCTACACAGTAAGGCTGGGAAAGGAATAAAACCGTACCTAAACTCCAACAGCATACTGTGAGTTCAGTTCATCCAGCCTGTGCATACCACCTCTATTACCAAAATAGGTGTTGCATTTTCCTGACCTCTGTGCTGGCATGTTCAATACATTGCAAGAAAAATCATAGCAAGCCTGGCAGAGGGGGCTCTGGAGGACTTTTCCTTAGAGAATTTGTCAGGGATGGTCTCATCACAGAGAGAAGGGAAAGAAGAGACTGTCTTGGAGGTGGGCTAGCATGGAGAAGAGGGCTAGCATGTATTTGCTTACCCTGCGGTTAATATCAAGGCCAAGCTCATGTGTTGCCTCATCATTTCCCCATTGGTAGCACAGGGAAGTATTGATTACTATTATAAATCAGTGCAGGACTCTGAAGGAAAACAACTAATAATTATTAGCAAAGTTTATAATTTAAAGTTTATAATTTAAAGTTTATGTTTTTATCATAAACAAGCAAAATTATTTACTATGGCCAGAAAAACTACTCAGCTTGGATTCCAGTGCCTTTATAATATGAAATGTGCTCTCCCTTCCCTGCAAAGAGATGTCCTTCCCAATGGTATTCATGCAGTGTGGTTAAGTAGATTTGATATAACCTTGGGTTTGCATTGTATCTTCTCCAGCTGGACCTCAGAACTGGTTGTCCAATGAGAAACTACCGTTTCCTAAATGCTTGGTAAAGCACTTAATTGTGAAAATAACTAGTTTACCTCACAACATCAATTTGAAAAATTACTCATTAATTTTTGAGGTGCAGCCGCCTTCCCTGGAGGACAGAACTACTGATCTCATCTGTGCCTAAAACCTTGGCTTTGTTTGCTAACAGGCGTGTCTGATCTGTAAATGAAATTTGGCTTACCGTCTCCATTTCCTTATAAACACCCTTGACTGCACCTTTGGCAGAACACATGATAATTAAACAGTTGTGGCTTATACTCTGCAGGCTGAACAGAGCTGTCAGGGAAGAGTTTAGATGACTAGCATGCCACACGGAAATACTATGTTTCCCTCTACTTTCCAGTGGCACTTGCTAGAAAAGGTAAAGTTGAAACTCTTAAAGAGCTAAGTGAGCTTAAGACGTTTGGAGTTTAGGTTTCTTTCTTATTATTTGTTTAATATATCATTATCTAAGCCTAAATTATCTATTCAACTGGTAGACAAATAAGTCAACATAAATGGAGCACAGAGATTTGAAGGAGATGAAATCTGAATCAAAACCACTACCCGAGAAATGCTTTCTTTGACTACAAGAATTCCAAAGCATCCCAATCTTGTTTAAATATACTGGATAGTCCAAATCCTCCAGAGGCAATTGACAGCAGAGTTCCACTAATGGAAACTCCATTGATTAGATGTGCTAGACATGTGTTTTACTGTTTGAGATTATACTTGCTCAAAACTGAACTTTAACTGCTGAAACCTGATTTTTTTTAGTAGGGTGTTTTTTTAGTATATTTTGTTTTCAAAACAAAATTTTATTGATCTTTGTTTCCACTGGATGCTGGCCATCAGTAGCTGAGGATTTCCACATGGAGACCTCTTGTTTCCTCAGTACTTATCTTCTGTATTGCTTTTAGTCTACAGAATTGCCATTTTCTACCCTCAGTCTTGACTGCAGGGATTTCATCTTCTGAAAGTCAGCCCCCTTTTTGTTCACAACGTCCAAGGAATGTTCCAAGGCATACCAGGGAAATTGAACTGGGATGTCCTGAGACTTCCCAAAGCTGTGCATAAGCGTACAAAGGTTCTTCATTCCAGTAGTTGAATGGCTTCCAAATTTACTCCCAATGTGTTCTTTCATCCTTAGTTTATAATTTTAGCACTGATTCACTCCTGAAATGAAAACCTCCCAAAGAGCAAAGGCTGATGCAGATAAAACCCTCTGGGTTATGATCCATTCATTTAGAGCCAAATGGCCCGCTCATTAATGTCATTTGCCTTATGACCAATTACTAGCTATTTCCTTATTAAGCAGAAAATCACTTTCTTCCAGTGTTGTAAACTAGCTTAACAGCACTTCACCTTCTTATGCATCATAGCAGTTGGAAAAAGAAAGTTGGGAATGTAGGGTTCGTTTACTGGCCATTTCAGCATTTGAGAGGGTCCTTTTCTTTATAAATGAAAGTGGATAGTCAGAATATTTGTATTACCTCAGTAGGGACATTAAAACTGCAAGATGTCAGAGCTTTACTCTGATGCTCTAACAGGATGTTATTACTTAACGTCATGGTGATCTTGTTTTTGGGGTTACAAGACTGTACCCATCAGCTTTGGAGAAAGAAAAAGAAATTCACTGGTTGTCTTTCTTGCCCTGACCTTCCTTTCCAAACCAGGCCTACAAGCTCTGTTTCCATCTGTCCTAGTGAACCAGTCTTTCCTGGCTGGAAAGAACTACACAAGTTTGGAAGCAACCTGCTTCATCCAGTGTTGAACATCCACATTATACCATTCTGTTTTCAAATAAGGTCCTGTGATTATATGGCCTGTGCTGTTCCTCTTATCTCTTCTGGGAAATTGTCATTCTCAGCTTTCCCAACCCCAGATCACTTACTGCCCTTTTTCCCTTCACAGAGAAGGATAATTGCTCTATACTCTGGGTGTTTGCATGCAGCATTCTGTACGTATTTACCAAATACATCCACAAGTTTAGACAACAGCCTTCTTTTTCTAGTTGAGCAAACTGTATGCTTTTAGCCTCCTGCCCAAAAATATGCTCTTCATGACCCTGAACTTCATGTTCTCCTTTTCCTGTGACTATTTCAGTTTGAATTTGCCTTAATTCTGATACCTTAGTTGAGGGGGCCCGTACCTAGTGCTCCAGGCCTATGTGGTACAGAAAATTGCCCCATCTTCCTGGGGTGACATGCCTTGCCTTGTATTCTAGGACTGTGTTTCACTTCTTTATGGCTACATCAAGCTTGCTTGCCATCATGTGACAAATATGCCAAAGTCATCCACTGTTACTGCCAGCTGAGATGTTCACACTTCACTGCAAAGTTAGTATTGTCATTAGTCCCTAAAAGTATTCACTTTTTACACTGTCATTTTTAACTAATATTTCCAAATTTCTAGTTCATCCCTTTGTTCTTGTGGAAGATGCCCAGCCTTGCCTGTGTACTGATAAAGCACCCCTTGTGCTGAAGCACGGTTACACTCTCACCTTTGTAGTTTGCATTTCGAAAAATAGATCCATTACCTCCAGTGACATTGTGGTCTGAAGTAAGATAGCAAATGTGTGGTGAGAGGATGTAGCAAGAAGATCTCTATAGCTGGTTGCGAGTATGAACACAGTTACTTTCAAATATGTGTGGACATTTCCCAGTAGTAGTTCATAGCTAATATACTCTGACAGTGGCTTTAAAAAAATCCTGTGCTCTGGACTAATCTATCTGATGGAATAGGATGAGTTTCAACTACTAAACCCTCCCTCCTGAGGCCAAATGCTTTAAAGTAAGATCTGATGCAGATCCTTATCCCAGGACTGTCAATAATGTCTTCAGAGCACGTCACCTCTTTTTCCTTTCAAATGCAGTTTATTCATTTACTGATGTTTTCAAGTCAGCCAGCAGTTAATACACGATATTGGGTAAATTGGATGGAGCTGATTAATTAATAAATAGCACAGAGTTTAGTTAAAAATTTACATTAGTATTGTCAGCGTCAGCAAGTGAAAGTCATAACCAGGACCCTTTCCCCACGTACACACAGAAAAATGAAGAATTTGGTTATAAATTTCTCAAAGATTAAAATTGAAATTCCTTTTTGTCTGTCATCTGACTCTGGAACTTTCAAGTTTCAGGCTTTTCTCTACTTTCATGAGCTCTAACAGAAACCTGAATTTTAAAATGTTGATTGAGATTCTCATGTAAGTTTACTTGGCGACAGGGCTTGCAATTTTCGAACAGAGTCAAACCAGCAAAAGTCAAAACTGTATCCAAGAAGATGCAGTGAAAATCATGAAATATTACTTCCCCCATCCATAAAAATTTGATCTTTGCATAGGTAGATCTGGAACTATTTCTCTCTATTTCTTGCCATGGCCAGTTATTTCCCCAGCTGGTGATGCTACTGAGAAGTGTGTGAAGTGCTGCACAGCAAGAAGTTGGCCTACTTGGCACCAAATATTTGAAACGTGGGTTTAATGCTGCAAAAGGATTCATGCATATGGGCACTACCACCAACATGCAGTTGGGACTCCAGAGTTGGGTTTAATAAAGGAGATGTGTCCTGAATTGTGGTAGGACTGTGGTCTCCATTGTTCAGACTCACAGGCTTCTGCATTCTTTATTGTATTTATGAAAATTATTTGATTTTGTGAATAATACAGGGAATTTTGAGATTATTGGGCTGGCTTTTTAATCTTTTGCTTTGTTTTGTTTTTAAATACATTCATTTTCAAACTCGTGGTTTCCAAATGGCTACAACTGTCATTTCTCTCAAGCATAACTCAATTAAGGAAAGTTTCATGATGCTTCATATTTTTTGGTTTATATGTAGAAATTCCCTGTCAAGGGTAATAACATTTTTTGGTGAGAGTTCTTGGGTTTGCAAACTTGGAATGTGTTTTCTATGGGTCCTCATCATTTTTCATGCTAGGGTGAACATTCCTGGTGTGCTCTTTGAATATTTGGTAAAGCAAACAAACAAACAAAAAAAAAAAAAAAAGATGAAAAGTTAGTAAGTGTAGAAATGGGAATGAATGTTACAAGGAATTTCCAAGTATGTGCCCAGCGCTGGCTCTTGCACATCCTCTGCTTTGCCTGAACAATTGGTCTTACTTTAAACATTCACATTTGAGCAGCTGGATTCATTATTGAAGCAACTATCAAGAACCAAGGGATATGGCCTTTATCAAATTTAAGAAACCTTTGAGGACTGCAGAAAGAATACACTTGTCTTTAAAGATCAGCCTGTTCAAATGAAAACTAAACAGAAACTAGGATCAAATTCTTGCTTGTAGATGCATTGTGAAAGCCAGCTGTTCGGTGTTTTTCAATAGAAATTTGTAATTTTAACAAAGCATTATATTTCTTCTGATGGCCTACAATGTTAATTCTCTCCTTTTCCTCCCCCTCCCCCCCCTTTTTATTTTTGTTCTCCATTGACATGGAGATCAGAATCTGGCCTACATGTTGTAATATGGTAAGAGAAGTATACAAATACAAGCATGCCTAAATATGTGAATACGAGTCAGGCTATTAATTCAGAGAGCCTTCCACTTCTATTAATGTTCTATGTTATGAGATTAAAGCTATAACATAGAGTTACGTGAATTATAAACATCTCTTTAGCAAGTCATATATTAACCATAATAATTTCTAAAGGGTGGAGTGTAATTTATTCAACATTGTAAGGAAAATATAAGGTAAATGAGTTAGCTCAGGGGTGGGGCGGCAGCAAACTGCTTGTGGAGACTCTTACTCCCTGAGGTGATAGAGGTTAAATGCATTACAGAGCTTATAGGCTTGCTCCCTATAGAGAAAGGGGGCCAGACGTTTCTAGCTGACATGTCAAGGACACCACACATTTGCCCTTCTGACTAATGGTAAGATACTGAGCTGACAGCAAGGTTGCAATGGCAATTTTCAGAGAGAAAAATGGAACACAATAGGTGGCTCCTAATTAAGAGAGGAGGGCGGTATGCTCGGACAATCTTAGCATTTCAGAAGTCCACTAACTGAAGGCAGTAGTGAGCCTGAGACCACTGTTACAACAAACTTTGACTATTATTAAAGCATTAATATCCAAGAAGGGATTTTAAGTGAAATTTCAACAAAAAAGCATTCTCTAGTTTAACCTTCATAAGGAAAGCTTATACAACAAACTTGGGCCTGGTCCTGCACCACTGAAACCAGTGCGCTTCTGGCAACTCATTATATAAATGGATTTTGCCTTGTGAGTTTCCACCCTAAATCATCTACTTTAGAGAGGTGGGATGGATTTGGAGAAACAGGAGGGAAGGATACACTGCTGTGATGGGGAGAGGACATGCCGATGGCTATGCATATGAAAGAAGATGCCTGGGAAATGGTGTGATTAGTGTGCATGAGAGAAAAAGTTGTAAGGTGATCAGAGTGTAACAGTGAGTAAAGGAAGGACTTGGAGTAGGCAAGTGGTAGTACAAGGAGAAAAGGGGAACCAGGAAGGCACAGTCTAGTTGCTGCCAGTGTCATGACTCAAAACAAGTTTGAGTCATGACATAAATTTGGGACCGCCAGACTCTTTAAAAAACATCATCACCTGTGTGGTGGAAACAGAGATCTTCTAGTTAACAGATGCTGTACAGTAACATGTTAATGAGGGTTGGATCTGGAGAAACACAGCAAGTCAAGGCTGTGATTCCTACTTGCAAGGCTATTTTACTGCAGCTATTTGAAGTCTCATTAGAAAGTGATTTGTTTCTTTTAATATCCTTTTAACATCATTCTTCATGAACGTTCCAGATACAGGGGGGATTGCATAGACAAGCAGATATTCTCAGAATATGAAGCATGCTTTAGGAAAGCCATATTGCTTTTTTATGAAAAATCTCTTGACAAGTCTTAGACATTGTTCTGAAGAGCTTGATGAGAAAATGAAAATGTAATAGATAACATGAGATAAAGAAGGACTTAAAGAGGACCAGCAGTGTTCCAGTATTTTCTGCTGCACCTTCTAACAGAGGAAGCGGGAAACCGGAGGTGTGAGTTTCGCAAGTTGGCTCAAACTGGTTTTGAGCTTAGCTGCTTGGTCACAGAGATGTGCAAAATGTTGCAATAGATCATACTGAAAGTTAGGTGGAAGGAAATGCTCCATTGATTTAGGTACACGACACTCACACAACAACAAAAAGCATATACATGCTGCTCCTTTGCCAGGCTCCTGCCTTTCCAGCTACCCGTATTGCCCAACAAGCCTCAAGAATGCACACTCCCTTAATCCTCTGCTGGGAGGTTTGAGGCTTGGTGGAAGAAAAGACCTTTAGCAGAAGGAGGGAGGGTTGTTTGGAGAACGAAATTCAGTAAACTCCAACCTCCAAGTGAACCTGCTGGGGCTGATTTGCTGCCAGCCCTTGGGAACAAAACTGCAGCACTCAGTTCCTGAATCCCATCAGCTCCCACAGCCTAGAGGGTTCACACTGCTCTATCTGGCACCTCTTCCCATGTCAGAACAAGGCATTGTGTGTGCGATTTCAACATGCTTCTGGTTTTGTTCTAACTGCCAAGAAACACTAGTTGTGTTATTATGAAATGATTGAGGAGTATTTGCTCATACAAATTATTTGTTTTAAGAGTTTAGTAATTAAATGTCAACACACAGTGCTGGTGTCTGAAAAGCTCTCAGGTGAAAGCCCTGCTCTAACTTGAAACTATAATACACTGTTTCTCTTCTCTCAAAACAGATTTGTTTGAAACTCTCTATTCAGTAGAATGCATCTCTCTGTAACATCCATGGTCTTTGGCCTTCAAAGACACCCTTGTACGAAGGGCGTGTTGCGTTAATTTGTTCAGCCAATTTAGGGTGTGTGGCATTAATTTGTTTGGCCAATTTGTTTAGAATTTGGCAGAGGATAGGCACCCAGTGCAATGTCTGTGCATAATGCCTGTGTCATCTCCACACCAGATCTCAAGATCATGAGATTTACTGCGTGATGCCTGGCCACACCTAAAGTCTGTGTTGAGGAGAAACAAAGGTAGGAACCGAAGTGACAAGTGCTTGTTGGGCGAGTATGAAAATGCTTTTATACTTTAAATGGCTGATTTCCACACACACTGCCTGGGCGGCAGGAGTAAGCTACGGTATGAGTGCCATTCAGTGCCACCGCTGACTGTGATCACCTGGGACAGGGCGGTTGATAACCATACCCACAGGAAGCCCTGCTTTAACTCAGTGGAAAGCCACACACAGTTCGATATGAAATTATAACCTTTAGGTGCAATAGTGTGTAGCGTACCATGGGTTGTTAATGTTGTACCTATTGAGCTTTTGATTTGCATAGAAATAATTCATTTTAATCCTATATATTTTTGTATGATGCTTCTCTCTTATCCTTGTTTCCTGTAATGCTCAAGGTAGATGGTAATGTACTTTCCAAAAGATTTCTTTGGAAGGACCAGTTAGTAATAACTAAAAGTTACAAAAGTGACCAAGGTCTTATTTAAGAGTAAGCAACCATTGTTCAAAATGTGAGCATCCACGGACTTCAGCAGGAGCTTCCAGGCATCCAGCACTAGGCTTTTCATTGAATCATTGATGAAAATCCTTGTCTTAATTTCTTCTTCCTAAACAGGCAACAAGGCCTGGGATTAGGGCTGATGGGAAAGACTGTAATATGTTCTGTTTTCTATTAAAATCTATTTTTCACAGAAGGCTACAATACCAGCTAGCTTTCTTCAGAATTTAAGCTAAATGTCTTGAGACTTGTGCTGTCATTCTGAGAAAGACAGGCAGTGAGGGCAGTAACATCATAGCACAGCTTTTGCTTGACTTCAGTCAGATTTTTCACCCTGGGTGTCTACACTGCCGAATTTAACAGAGTAGGTAAGTGCGAGGAAGGGTACCAAGCCTAGATGTGTGTCCATCTAGACCTTCATAGAGACATGTGTATTGTGAACTGCTGTCAAATAGTGGAGTAGGGTGAGAATTCTGTGAAGTTTGTAAAGAAGTCCTTACACAGTGGTTCAGGAAAACATGTACGAAGTCACTAGGCTTATTCACCGGGCACCTGGAAGTGAGGTCTCACTGAGATGCTGCAGACCGGAACACGTGCTTTCCACAGCATGGGTGAAAGGCTGAATAAAACGCAGGTGTGCAGAAATGTTCCCTTTTCCCAGAATAAGACTGCACATTTCAGAGTGTGTTAAGGATACTAACGGATGACCTACAGTGAGCTATACACTGTGCAATCTAAAGCCAAGGGCTGTATGTCAGGCTTAGAAATTCTGAGTGGTAACACACTTTTCAAAGAGCCTCAAAGTAATTAGCCTTTCACTCCAAGTTGACACACTTACACTTTTAATATCAGGAATAAGGAAAAAGACTAAGGCTTCTAACCTCAAATCCATAGCACCTTAGGCACTTTCACCTCTCTGGTTTTGTTATGACAGCTCTTTGTTTGGATGATAGTGAGTGGTGTTTTGAATAGAAGTGCTTTTGCTGTGTGCTTTGCTACTTTCCGGTAATAAGGGAGGACTTGGAGGTTATGCAGCAAGGTGCTAATTGACATTAACACTCAAGACAGGAAATGCTGACACAATTTAAAATTAACATCCTGTCAATATACTGCTGACCTGTGTTAAATGTGTGCTTTGTCAAACTTTCAGAATTAGATTCTAATACAGAAACAGTGTAATTCTGGGAGTATTGCTGGTCTTGAGAAGACTAAATTTGATAGAGTAAGAAGTCACCCAATTTTTTGCCATTTTAGCTTAACTTTTCTCAAAGAAGAAAAGTTAAATTTTGTCTGCAAAGATCAAATGTATCTAAAGCAGTCTAAGAGGAAAAAAAATGATACAGTGTTTGTGATCAATTACTGAAAGAAACCATCCTTCAGTTCTCAGTTTATTTTAGATGTTGCTCTAGCAATGACAATGATGATTGCTGGAAATGGATTTTTCGAAAGACTATAGTAGATATATGGCATCTTGCACCAAACCAGGCTATCCTGGTAACCTACCTGTAAATTAAAATGAAAAGAAGGCTGACAGAAAAAAACATAGAGCAGTGGACCTTAAGAGTGACTCTTTTGCAAGTGCATTATTCCTTATCAGAGCATCTATGGGGATGTTTCCACTTCCTAGTGACTCGTAGGGGAATTGGAGAAAAAAATAATGATATCATTCTACCAGTTCTCAAAGAAAAAAAAAAATTAGTTACAAGATGATGTGGCGGTATTTATCAATAGATGTTAAAAGGCACATAAGTAATCTTAAAGCACAGTACAGCTCTAGCATGATGCAGTACTTTTTTATTTATGGAGGATAGTGGCTAATTTCGTACGTAAACTGTCCCACTGACTGCACACATATGGAGCTCTGGTGGCCCACTCACTAAGAATTATGTAGCTCTGAAGAAAAAAGTGGTGCTGTTTGCTGTGAAGCAAGGCAGAGCCTTGTCTTTGGAAGGGTGGAAGGCATGAGTTAGGACAGTGCCGAATAAGAGTACACTTGGGTGTGGTCTGATCTGTGGAGGAGGCTCTTTGCTGAACATTAATCAGAGGTTGTCCCAGCCATTAGGAACAGCACAAAAAAAGGCAGGAAGCCAGGAAAAGGTGATGAAGAAAAAGGAAGCAATCAGAAGAGAAGTTTGGGCTGTGTGAAAGGAGCAGGAGGTGGAGCAAGATAGTTTGAAATGCGAGATGTTGGTGGGGCAGACCTGCGCAGGCTCAGGGAGTGTGGAAATGTTTCAGGAAGGTGGTGCAAGTTACGTATCACTCCTGGCAAACTTTCTCTAAGAAAACAGTAAGTGGGTGGCCTGTTGCTATATGCGCTTCCCACTGACGGTTCCTGGGACCAGGCCAATACTGTGTGTTGTAGTTAAGATTAAAGCGAGACTGGAAAAATATTGGCAGTAGCCCTGGTTCTTCAAATTACTTGCACAGGGCATCTATTGCCATTAACAACTGAGTGCTCTGAAATGTGGCCGTTCCAAATTGTGTGTGTGAAACGGGGAAGGTGCTCCCATGGGGAGACACTGCTCTACTGGAAAGTGATTCTTTAGAGCAGCTGCTACATTAGGTGGAAAATCTCTAAAACCACAGTCACTGGGCCATACCACATGTCACAAGGTACTAGCTGGGCTTGTAGAACGGCTGCTGGGTGGAAGAACGTGAAAATCAGTTGGAGACTTGGACCTTTTCTCTGAAACTGTTTGTCAGAAGACTGTCAGAGCAAAATATTCATCATCAAATGGGCTATGTTTTGCTCTGTTTCAGTCCCTTCCCACAAAAAATAAAGGATTCTTATTTCTCTTTTTTCTTGTACAAAAAAATAAAGAGCAATTTCTTCATAAGGAACTCAACTATCTTGGTCACACTGTGCTCTTGGGGAGAAAAAAATATTGCTTTCCACTACAAAATGTTTACATTGGCTGCTGAGGTTTCTCCTGATTTCCTCTGTTGGGAATGAATAATTAAAAAGTGAACTGAGAGGTGAAAAAGGCCTCTATGTGTTTAAGTCTAATGTCGCAGCTTTCCAAGGACAAAGCTTTTAGTACGTAGAAAGGTTTCTCTGTTGAGCAGATGAATTCAATAGCTAAGCAAGACGCCAAGAAGAGGAGTCAAACAAAGTATAGAATTCCCAGTAGGAAGCTTTTAGTATGCACTTATGACAGGTATTGCATGAAATGGATGCAGAGCACACATATGTGGGACACACAAGCAACACACATAAGGTGTTAATAGTCTAAGCTGATGCCAAGGAAGAAAAAGAGCAGACAGGGTCAGCTACTGTTTCCTGAGCTAAATGTTCCTTTTCTTATGGTGGTCAGAGCCAGGGGTAGTTTTACAATGTGCAAAACATGCACGTGTAATTAAAATGAAACTCACACTGACAGAGAAAGGGGATGGCTAATGTTGACCTCACATGCTGCATCTGTAGAGCATTTGAGGACACATTCTTTCAGCAAAAGTGATGTTGGCTTTTGATATTATTTTTTAATAAAAGGTGAACAGGAATAAGTTCTGTGTTAATTTCTATGCACTGCATGAAGCCATTTCTCAGGACAATGCAGCACTTATGGTACTTAAGAGTAGAGAACTACCCCTCTGTATTTTTTAATTTTCCATCCTTCTATTTAAAAACAGGGATGTTGCCATTGCTTGTGAACAGTCAAAATTAAAACAGTAAATAGGAGAAAGAAAAAATAGAAAGGTTTTGCTTATCTGTTCTGCTTGTTTTCTGCTGTCAGGCTTTTCAATATTATGTTCACCTAGCTATTTAAGCAGGTAGGTAACCAGTGTACCTTACTCACACATTTAGCCAAGTTTGGCTTGTAAATCCCTTTGAAGTCTGCCCTTTTAAAATAAGACTTGGAATAGGAGTCACTGAAAACTATGTCTACTTTCAGATGCTCCTTGGTTGATATAGGTGGGCCTACAGAGAGAAAAGTGTGAAATTTCAGTGTTGGAACTGGTCTGCCACTGACCTTCCTCAGTGGTGGATGGAAAGGCAGTCTGTATGAATAGAGAGGCTCAGATCCTCAGCTGTTGAGTTGTGGCTTGAGCTGTGCTTTTCTGCTTGCCTGGTGGAAAGTCTCTCCCCTGATCTTTTGAATTTCAGATTCCTGGGGAGGACGGGAAAGTCTGATCCCTGCTCCCAGCCCTCCTAGACTTTTTAATCTCCTGCACTAACCAAAGAATCAACAAGTATATCATCTTCCTTGCAGGGAGATAAGATCCTTTAAGAGGCAGAACACTCTACCTTCCAACAAACTCATGCATAAAAGGCTAATTTAGAACATGCAGATATCTAAGTTGGGCAAATGGAGAGCTGGAGGGATTGTTTTTAGTCCTCCCATTCTCTTAGCGTTGGCTAGTGAGTGCAGGTTGAACGTATGACTTTACATTACAGAGCTCCTCTCCATCACCCGGGCCTTTTGTCAATTCACCAAATGTGACAATTATAGCATTTCAGAGATGAGACTTTCTAATCCTATTACTCATTCATCAACCTGCGGATGATAGCAGAAGCCAGATCGAACAGTGCCAAAAGAGCAGTGAGGAGCCTTCTCCAGCGCTGTGAAACTAGGCTTAGCTCAGGCACAATAGGTGTGTAATTTAAGGTTTTGTTGAGCTGAAATCCAATCACATACTTGGCTGGTGGATCACAGAAAGACACAGACAAAAAGAATGAGATAATTCTACCTCATACAAACACTTGAATCCGGCTTTGACTTAATAACAAGTGTGTGATCAACCTTACACTGTTTCTTTAATTTTTTTTTTTTTTATTTGAACCTAGAGATGGGATGGCATTAAAATCTTTTTCTGATACTTGGGTATCAGCCAGTAATGCTAAAAAAAGAAACAACAATAATAAACCCCAAACAACAAACCAAAATGAAAAAATCCCTAATCCCAGAAAGTAGGAACTTGGTTTGACAAATAGAAAAAGTACACATGTTCATTATATGAAAGATAATATGAATATTTTACTTCTGAGCCTAGCTTAGTGCTATCTTGTCAGCATCTGGTACCTATTGCTTTCCCAAGGACAGAGAGGATCTATCAGAAATATAAGGAGAACAAAGCTAAAAAGGTTAAACCTTGACTATAGCAGGAAAAAGCATACTGTCAACCTTATTGCACTTTCTCCCTTACAACTGAAATACTCCTTTCACTTTGTCCTATTTCAATCATATGTTGCAATTGCAAGAGGAACGGTGGGAGCTCTTGTGTGTGGGTGAAGTGGGTGCCGATGTGCAGCAGCCGTGTGCCACTGCTGGTCACATAACTGTGCGCAACGGAGTGGGAACATAAGGAATGGGGGTCTTAACCGCTATATTTTGTGGAAACCAGAAAGCGGATTCACTCTGTTCTGTGTTTATAGAGGTAGCTTTTCATTAGATAGTTCATTATTTAGATTCAGTTTTGTAAAGGAAAGTGTTTAATGCAGTCTGCTCTAGGAGTGGCTTTTATATATTAAGAAAATAAAGTGTAGGGCATGTAAGTTAAAAGCTTTGGTAAGAAAACTCTGCAATAGGATATTCATATTTATGTCCATCGCCATTGTCAGTGCTGCTCTTCCAAACAGTATAGCAGTCTAGCTTCGCTGGCTAAGTATAAGTCCTCTGTTAAAATCGTAGTTTTGGTGTCCATCTTGAGCTCTTTGAACAAGTTAAATGGGATTAACAGTGCATGAAATTTGATACTAACTTGTAGGTGTCATGACACTCAGAAATATAGAAACCCCAAACTAGAGGAGACATTAAAAACATGAGTACAAACCGACTGCTAGGAAAATTAGCAGAAAGATTTAATGGTTCAGGTCCGGCAGAGGAGCAAGTGCTCTAGTATAGTGGTTGAAAAGGTGGGTTTTTTTTATTAAAGTTTTCAAATCAAGAAATGCCTTCAAGCCACATGACTTGAATTTATATGTAAGGCTCCAAATGCCTTAGATCCAGTTACCTGAGCATTGGGTCACTAATGTGCCATCAGCCCTGTGGCAGCCCATGAACGCGGCAGGGAATAACTCACATGGAAGCCAGTTGCCAAAGCTAATCTGCAGCAACAGGTAACACTTGCACTGTCCTTGTATCAAAACAAAGGAGCCAAGCCCTGGTGTCAGTACTGCATTGGCTGAGAAAAGAAAAAAACAAGTAGCTCGGAGAGATAAAAAGGAAGGGGAATCCTGAGGATCAAAAAGTCAAAATGAAGTTTGAAGCTTGGCATTAGTCATAAAAGACCAAAATCCAGACAATGTTTTGCTAAAGATAAAGTAAATAAATTACCAGTTTGCAGGATGTTAGACTCAAAAGCATACAGAAACAACATAAATGGAAAGATTTTTTTTTTTTTTTTTTTTTAATTAAGTGAATTAGTGGGGGGGAAATCCCACATCAATGAAACTCATATTCAAACATGACAGAGAGAGAGAGAGATTTTCAGTGGTTCATAGGAATAAAAGGAGATTCAGAAGTGTTCCAAGCAGAGGAGGAGGAAAAAGAAGATATCCACAACATGGTATAATCTGAGAAGCTCAAATGGAGTCTAATGTGGTTCCCAAACTGCAGATATCTCATAAACATAGAGATTTCATCTAGTAATATAAACTCTGACATTTGACCAGACAACTGCCTTGGGGGCATAGCTAAAATAGCCTCAGCTTTAAAACTGAAATATGAACTTCTGAAGGCTTTGGTAGTTGCTTTCCAGTGACACTGAGGCAACCAATAGCAATAATGGCTGCTGGATATATCAGCATCTATAATTGAGGAAGAGGCTGGAGATTTTGGCTATGTTTAGCTGTGACACCCTCTCATCTAAAAACATTCTTTCCCTTGGGTTTGCATAGGTAGGTAGCTCAGCTGTCTTTCACCAACATGAAGTCAGGTATAGTTTTCATCACCCTTTTGCCTGTCAAGGAGCCAAACAACATGGTTGTTAATGGTACATAGCAGAGCCAGTGCACTGGGGCGGTGGTGTGCTGCTCCTGGGATGTGGCGCTTCAAGGGTGATCCTGGAGAGGCTGGATACTTCCCTGGCTGGGGAGTGTCTGTGCAGGGTAGCATGGAGATTGCTGTCATCTCCCATGTTTTGGGGAGGAGGCATCAGGCATTTACCCTCTCCACCCAGCATGTGGGTTTTATAATTCGTTTTTCTTGTTGAACACAGTTTGGGTTCCTTTGTGCTGGGAGCCTCAGCCGCGAGTGGCAACCCACTGTGGAGCAGACCCTGAGGGTGAGAGACAGTTGCCAGAACAAGTGCAATTGTTGCTGGTCTCTGGGGAGCAAGTGCTCTCTGTGGGAGCTGTTTGATGTTGCTGACCTCACACTGAATTGGGAGGGGAAGGAGGAAATTATGTTCAGCACTATCGGTATAAGTGCACCTGCTTACGACCTGTGCCTGGTAAGGTATAAATGTATGTACAGTGCAGCACTTCAGCAAGCGCTCTCCCTTTATAGACATGTGTGCACACTGCTACAGTATTTTTAATAGGTATGCTCTTTTCATGATGTTGAACAGCTTCAAAATCCTACCCAGGTTAACAGAGAAAAAGTAAGCGCTTTTTGTTGCTGCTGGCTTTTTGATTTCCTGGAGGAACAAGAACAGTACTGGCTTTAGTTTGCTTTAGACTACACAGATGAGCAGATTCTGACCTGACCCATCTCTCCTTTAGCTATCAAGTCAACTGCCAGGACAGCTATGTGACTTTCCTGCTTATGTCCAATACAGTAACAACAACAAGCTAAACCAGGTTACAGCTCTTGCTGGCCACAAAGTAACTTCCTTTGAGTGCTCCCAGTACAAGGAGAACATAAGAACCTGTTTGGTATTATCAATATGGTCCCTTAAACTCCATGGGTTCATTCCCTCCCACACCAGCTTTGTGTCATGGTCCTGGCTGACTTCAGCAAGACAGCATGTGGGGAGGAAAGTCAGCTTGGTAAGCTGGCCATGTACTGCACATCTGTACTGGGTGTCTGTGGTCAGGTGTTGGTAACAGGGGTGGCCTCTGTGAGGAGAGACCAGGGGCTGCCCTGTGCCAGATGCAGCTAGAACTGTCTCTGCAATGGTCTCACCACAGGGCACTGCTGACCCCATCAGTGAAGCTGGTGTCATCTCTGAGAAAATGTATTTAAGAAAGGGCAGAATGCTGCACAAGCAATGAGGAGTGAGGGGTAAAAGGTGTGAGAAACAGCGCTGAAAGCACCATAAGTCAGAAAAGGAGGGGGAGGAGGTGCTCCAGCAATGGAGCAGGTGTTTCCCTGCAGCCTATTGAATGGGCCACAATGGAGCAGGTATTTCCTGGCAGCCCATGGAGGATTATGCCAGAGCAGATACCCACAGTGCAGCCCATGGAGCAGGTGGACATTCCCTAAAGAAACTGTAGCCTGTGGATATCCTACACAGGAGCAAGCTCTCCTGGCAGGAGCTGTAGTCTCCATGGAAAGTCCATGGAGAGCAGATTTCTCCTGAACTACTGCAGCCCATGGAAAGATCCACACTGAAGCAGGGAAAAGTATAAGGAGGAAGGAGTGGCAGAGATGAACTGTTATAAACTGACTGCACCCCCTGCTTCCCATGCTGCTGCTTGGGTGAGGGGGAGGTAGAGGATTTGAGAACAAAGGAGCAAAATTGAGCTTGGGAAAATGGGGTAGCATGGGGGAAGGTGTTTTAGGTTTGGTTTCTTATTATCCAAAACTGTTTTAATTGGCAAATGATTAAATTAATTTTCCCCAAGTCCAGCCTGTTTTGTCTGTGACAATAACTGGTAAGTGGTCTCCCTGTCTTTACCTTGACCCATGAGCTTTTTCATCATATTTTCTCCTCCTGTGCTGTAGAGGACAGGGAGTGAGATAGTGGCTGGGTGGGCATCTGGCCAAGGTCAACCATTCATAATACGGGTTTCAGTGTGTTTCAGTAAGAAAAGCGAAGTGAAGTTGAGTTGTATAACTTTAACCAAGAAGCATAAATTAAATATTGTGTCTACGCTGAGCGTGCAGAGTGTTCAGTTTTGGCAGACAGTAAGGCAGAGTGCGTATTATAATGCAAAACACTTGGTCCTTCCCTAACTTCTCAAATCAAAACAGCCAGGACAAACAGTGCTTCTTCCCCCTTGCCTTTCTCCCAATCTCCCTTTGCCCTGCCCTCTATGGCCCTTTGGAAACTGGTGCAAGCAGTGGCAGACCCAGCTGCCTCACTAAAATCCTGCTCTCTCCAGTAGTCTTTAAAAGATCAGCCACCATGGGCCCATGGTGGATGTTTTTACATGACTCCTTTCTTTTTGTCTTTGTATTCTTTTCCTTGGTTCCTTGTCAAACTCCAAAACAAGTTCTTGAGAGCCACAGAACTAGGGACAGGTTTGGCCTCAAAGAAACTGAAGTACCATGTTTCTGTCTCTGTAGGTCCCTGATCATTGCTGTCTGTTGTTGTAAAGTGCCAGACTCTGTATGGTTGGTCACTAACAGCAGCAACACTTAACGAAGTTGAGTGAGGATGATGTTTAAGCATTTCTCATCCTAAGGAGCTACCATGGCAGCTGTGGAAGGCTCCTACAGTCTGGGTGTGCTCTGAATAACCTCTCTCACTATGGTTCACATTAAAAATCTTGATTATCTGTCAGACTGCTGCTCCCCTTCTCCTGAGCTATCAGAGTTGCAACACTCTGTAGAAGTCATTTACGTGCCAGCGGTACCGTTAGCCCTTTGTGAACAATTAAGCTGAGGTCGGAGGTTGTAATAGATCAAATTTGCGCACTGTATTAAATTTTATTTTTACTGAAAGGAACTTTTTGTCTCTTTTATCAGGAGGAAAATTAAGCTGTGAACTGGAATTCCATCAGGCTGTCTACTGTGAAGCCCTGTGGCTTTAGCAAAGGGGCAGCAGCGGTCAGAAATGACACTCAAAAGGTAAATTTATTTCTTTTTTATTAAAAAGGATAAGTTATGACCTGTACAGTATATCTTAAAGATGGAGGGAAGTTAACATGATACACTGTATTTTCCTGTTTCTTTTAAAAAGCCTGATCTTGCAATGTGTAGAGAAGTTCTGGGTGAGAGGAAAGGGGGTGCTGAGCTACCACTGAAGTTGCATGGCACAAATGTACACACGCTCCATGCCTGCCTCACCACCAGCAGCCTCTCTTTCTGGTTACTGGGTGAAATGCTGGAGGTTCTCTTCTGGTCTAAAAGGGCATGGAAGTGTGACCTGAATATTCTGCCTATCTAATTACAAACAGACAAGGAGTTCAGGATAGGCTTTTGAAAAAGACTTTCTCTTTGATTCTGGCATTGAAAGTTGCTCGAAGAAGTTTTTAAAACCTCTGAAAAGACATCTTCAGGGCAGGCCTCTTCTCTCACCAAACCCATCAGGAGTTTTGCTGGTCTGGGTCAGTTTCGAAAGTCCTGTTCAAATGTACTGCCTTTGTGAATTTTTGCCATTTTAAAGAATTGCTATTTAATAAATAATTTTATTATAAAACCAAACTACAGTGTCATTCCCTGGTTTCCAGAGAACAGACATTCCCGGATGTGCTGGATATGCTGCCAGGCTGATGCTGCCTTTCACCTCCCTGCGGCTATATTCTGTAGTTCAGGGAAAAGATTGTTTTTTGGACCTAAAAATGCAAGTATATGCTTGTTCTCTTCATATAGGTAGAAGATAGCCCTTTGTCTCTTGCATGTGTATATGTGCAACTTCAGTAACTTGATGATCCTGTAACTGTTTACACAACCTGCTCCATGCATGCATCTGGCCAGCTGTGGTTTATACACAGACATGTTTGATTTTGTGCACAGTGTCTGAAGATATCAAATTAGGATGCAAAGATCCACCAACCTTTTCATTTTTCTGTTGGATTAAAGGTTTGCCCTGCTGTAATTGGTGCGGATTTCTCCTCCCCTCTTTGCTGCACAGTGTTATGTTCCACTCATCCATATCTCCTGTGTTTCTGCCCTAAAGAAGGCAGAATTTCAACAGGAAAACAAAAAAAAAAAAAAAAAAAGAAAAAAGGGGGATTCTATTGTGCTCTCTATAATTTAAAAAACACCCTGTGGGATGAATTGTGCAATTTTAATATTCATTATCTCAAATGTAGACAATAGAGTAGACTATCGTAGGAAAGACTGATTAGTAGATCACTGAATATAATTTTTTCAACTTGGCATATTATTTGGTGATAAGTGAGTAAAATAGTTTCATGAGACCTGAATCTTTGGTATTCTAAAATGCAATGTAGTGGCTGTGTGGGAACCATCCTTCAGTAAACACATACATGGGTGCTCACGAGCCATGCGCGGACAAAACTGACTTGCTTTGTAAGTCTTAGGCCTTACTGGTTAGAAGCTAAGACCAAGAGATTTCTGTAGCTCTCTCCAGCTCTAAATGAATGACTGGTTCAGAAGGGAGAGAGGAAGGCGAGCATGCAATCAGTCCATAAAGTGAATGGTAATGTTTTAATTACAATTCTATTGTTATTCTTCGTATTTGTCTGTTTGGGGTTGTGTACTTTGCATATTCATTCCTTTCATTCTCACAAAGGTTTTGTTGTCGGGTTTTTTGTTTGGCAGAAGTTTGACTCCAGAAAGAGGCCAAACTTTTCATTAACAGGCTATGAGGGAAAGAAAGAAGAAAGGGCTGTTTTCCCTGTATCCAAAGATTTCTGCAGGGTAAGGATACAAGGATAATTTTGAGGAAGTAGAGATACAAAGATTTTTTTATTTTTTTTTTTAGGCAAAAAGCGAGTGCAAATCAAATTGTGTGTGGCAGCAAGATTTGGGAGTATAATGAAATTTTGCAAAGCAAAAAACTCCTCTAACCATCACCCAATGCAACCAAAATGAACTGATAATTTTTGTAAAGCTAAGTACTTGCAAGTTCCCTTTTTCAAGTGAACCTTTTCATTCTGTTAAAAACTTCAGCACTACATACTGGGTTAATTCCTTTCCCATATAATACATGTATTCACAGTATTTTTTCTTTGTGTATATATATATATATATATTTTAAGCAAATAATGTGTAAGTCATAGCAGACTTCCAGCTCCTGAGAAAGAGAGAAGATGCTTTTGCTTCACACAACCTTTGCATCTAAGGAAGTAAGTTGATCTCCTTGTAGAAACACTATCACAACTACAACCTTCTTGACTAGTTCTTTATGTCCTCCTGTCAAGCATTATTCTTATTACATGGGCACTTCTCAAGCTTTTGTGTCAGTATGGATTAGTCTCATAAGAGCATGCAGAGACAGTGTGCAAAGCTGCAATGCCTTCCATCTCTATGGCTGCTTTGTGTGGAAATGAGATTCCACTTCTTGTTCTGAGGTCAGGACAGTGTTAGAAGTCTTTCTTCAAGCCTAAACCAACCTCAGATATTCTGGGGAGATACACCTGTGCTGCAGCAGACTGGGGTAGTGCATGAGCATAGACCAGGCCTTGGAGAATGGGCTTAAGGTTGATTTGAGGAACTTTTTCTTTCATTGTAAAGTTAAAAACCATAACAGTAAATTCAAGCATCAGAGCTCCGATGCCTTCTCAGAATCATAGTGTTCTGTACACCTATTACACACATACTACCAGTGAGTGGGGGGAGTCGGCTGCAAACTCCACTCATGTAAGCTGTCTCCAGCTGTCACTAGATATACTGAAAAGCAAGTCACCATCACAGGTATTTCCTGCTGCCATCGGAAAATGTATAGTCACTAAAAGGGTTGCCAAGGATAAGAAAAGAACAGGCTGCAACAGCCAATATTTAATCAGTGAATCCTGAGATTTTTCAGGGTAATTTCCATATTTATACACACTATATTTTAATATGACTGTGCTTGCCCATCTACTTTTTTCCTAGCCTATGCTGTCTCTGGGTCTGAGAACTTTGTCTTTCCATTGTGTTCTGTCTCACAGGCATGGTATAATGACAAACCAATTCCCTCGCTTCCTAGTTAATGAATAGTCTCTATTTTTTTTTTTCAGGCAGGAGTGTTAAAGAAAGCCTAGCTTTCAGCTATTAAAAATATTCAGTGATATTTATGACAGATTTTCCACTTCTTCTTTCCTGCTGCACATAATCTTCAAGATCATTAAAGGGAAATTCTGAGATTTTCCATGCTCAGTGCTAATGTAGCACTTGTTTCATAATGAAGATTGAAATGGTGAGGTTTTGCGCTGCACATGATTAATGCTAAAGTCCACATCCTTATCTGATAG
Source organism: Strigops habroptila (assembly GCF_004027225.2). Taxonomy (NCBI): domain Eukaryota; kingdom Metazoa; phylum Chordata; class Aves; order Psittaciformes; family Psittacidae; genus Strigops; species Strigops habroptila. The sequence continues at coordinate 17,786,068 of NC_044302.2, forward strand.
AAAACACCAAGAGCTCCACTGAAGTAAATGAAGTTAAGATAATTTGCATCGGTTGAGGAGGTGGCCTTATATCTGGTTGACATTATCATGCCTGCTACAGTATAGACACCAGCTGGGGTGCTGTTGTTTCATTCCTGTGTAGGGTAGGAAGGGCCTCAGTGGGGGAGAATGAAAGTGGAGAACAGCCATTGCTAGCACAAGCTACGAATGAGCTGCTTGAAGTACAAGAAGATTGAAATAAAAAGGAAAACTCACCATAACGTAGTGAGAAGCAACTGAAAGGACGTGAACTTAGTGAGGTTGCTCCGCTTCATGTTACTCTGGAGGGATTAGGGCTCAGAACAGTTCCTTCAGTCCATGTCTGTGATCGGGGGTGGGAAACTTCTCCCATGCCCTGGTGTTATCAGGTCAAACTAAACTGCTTAGGGGCTGTACCTCAAAGACATGGAAGCTCTAACTACTACTGTGCAAAATGCCCTGTTTCTCAGGTGGAGCTGGCAGGAACCAGTTCTTCAGCAGCTGCGGACGGCTATTTGCATTTGGATGGAAACCAAGTGGTTGCTTTTCTTCTCCCTGACTTTGAATACAACTCTCTCTCCTTCTTTAAGCTGCCCTACTTCTTAAACACTGATGCTGCTTGCAGTGCTGTAGCTACCCGATTCTGCCCTTTTGTTTCAGAACACTTGTGCCATAATATTCTCCACCAAAGGAGTCTTGCTAGAGGCACTGTCTCTCTCCTTCAGCCCCAAGAAGAATGCATCTTGCCTCTGTGGCACAGTGGAAACTTCTGGGATTGTCATTCTGTCCGGCATGACTGAAATAGCTGTAAAGTATGGTATGCATTTTTAGTACAATAGGTTACAACTATGGTTACAAATATGTTCCTTGAGCTGAAGGAGGGGAGCAAAAGAAATAACATTTTTGCTGTACAGCGAAAGAAATAATATTTTTACTCAACATATTTTTTCCCCAAAATAAATCTTTGCAGTAGTTTTTCATTAGTAATCTTCAGTAAAATAAAACCTTATAAATACTTGATCCAGCTGCAGTTAAAATAAAAACAGAATTTCTATTGAATTGAATTAGGTCAGCACAGGGCTCCAAGTGAAGGTCAATATAATTTTTAGTTCCTTCTCGCTGCTTCTTGCCTGATCCAGCAGCTACACTTCAGAAAGCTGGCCAGCTGTGAGATGGAGATTCAAGAAGGATGGGTATGCCTCAGAATCCATTCCTCCAGCTGTCTCAGGCTGTTCTGGTGAGCCAGAGGTTTGTGCTCCTCAGCCCAGTAATAGGGAACTAGAAATGTGTGCTGAAATAGAAGCCAGAGTTCAGGGTGAGGACACAGAAGAACAAAGTCCATTGGTAAGGGAGAATTATAATAAATGGCATGAACAAAGCACAATCATTTCAAATTCGTGCCAAATGTGAGTTGTGATTGTCACTTTTCTTGGGAATATGGCCTTGCTACCAGAAACAAAAAGAGAAGCTGGCGATCTTTTTGGAATTAAAGGTTTAGGGTACGACATAGGGAATTAGACATGGGCCTCCTGTTAGCAAGAATGTTGACCCTCGTGTATAGTTCTGAAAATAAACCCTGTCTCCAACTCAGTTAGGATTTTTTCTTCCACTGAAGAACAGGCGTAAATGTCATTGAGGAGGAGAGTAGATCTCATGATTGGAAACTTTTGATGTAATTTTCAAATGCAGTTGTAAAACTGAGTAGGTGTCCGCACCCAAAATATTTACAAATCAGACTGTGTGGGTGCCCTAGTTTTTATGGCGTCAATAAAATATTGCTTAGTATTTCCTCATAAATTTTTAGGCCTCAGTAATTATTATTAAAAAGACGGAAACTGGGGAACTATAGCAGAGTTGAAAGTATAATTCATAAGCCCGACTTTTTTACCATGGACTTACAGTAAAAGGACTGTTTGGTAACATTCAGGCCCCTTCAAAAGTCTTTATCATAAGCATGTGCTTTTGGCAAGTAGCTCCACTGAAGTCTGGGCAAGTGATGATGACATTTGGAAGTCAGCAGGACCATGAGATTGTAAAACACTGTGCAGAACACCAAACTGGGTCTCACAACATCAAGTCCCAGTGCAGCACGGGGAGTGATTTGGATTATCTCAGACTCAGTTTCCTTCTGTGTAAGAAGTGATTGTCTCCTTTGTGAAGTTCTTTGACATCCGCAGAAGAGAAGTACTGTAAAAAGACTTGCTTGCTATTATGTATATCTTTGAAACAAAGCTTAATGCTTCAGTGCTTTGCTGGGTTAGGGTGAATGTGCTTAGCACTTTGTGTGATCAAGCTGTAGATTACATAGGCAGTGGTTTGTAATAAGAGCCTTATCAGTAACAAAACCCCTTCTGTCATTATCAGACAAGCAACAATCGTATTTTAAAATGGTTGCCAAATGTGTTTATTTGAAGATGATTGTTTCTAGCATGGCTCAAACCATTGTGTGGCAAGGGTTCGATTGCTTCCCACTAAAGCCAACATTTATAGCTTGGAAAACTCTGTTAGATAAATGTCACTTTCTGCCATAATTTGTGGAATCAATACAAACTGAGTCAAAGAATCACAAACAGTAATGTGAAAATAAAATGATCTGTGTTATGGTTTTTAAGTAAATGATGATAAACTAATAAATGCCATTAGTTGCTGCCATTACTTTGTTGAATTTAGCTGATGTTACTGTGTTGACTTTAAAAGCTATCAGCTTAACTATATAAATCCATTTGACATGTCTTTATTCAGATAAAACTTTAATACTGCAAGTGTAGCAAATTAGATGCAAATGCTCTTTTTATTTTAAGTATATTTAAAGCTGCCTTTTCAATGCAAATTTTACAGGAAATCTCAACAAGCTAGGACAGACATCTTAGCTGTCAGCGTGCAGCACTTTCATTTTGGTCTCAGGCATGGGAGCTGCGTTTTGTCCCTGCAGACTGAGATAATTAAAACTACAGAGAGATAGTTTTAAATATACATGATACACAGTTGCTTAAACTGTGGGATAATGCATAAATGCAGCCCTCAACATTTTTGTAGCACAACATTGACCAGATAACATAGCAGAGTGGATTGTAGAGAAAAATAAATATTTTTGTGTAAACAGTTTATTACATTTTTTTTCCTTTTCACCTAAATCATTGTGGAGACACAGAAACACCAATTCAAAACCTGGGCTATGAGTGCCCTCGTTAAAAAGATACTGATACCATTAACTTTTTTCTTTTTAGTTATGCTTTAACTTCTTTGGTTTTGAGCAGTCCATAACCTCCTTGGAATACATATCTATTTCAGCTTTCATTTGCTGAACCCCCTGAATGAGTTTATCCAAACAATGTGAATTTACTCAGATCTTTTTAAAATCCCACATCTCTTGTGGTTGATAAAGCTGACTTTAGCTAAGAAGAGTTGGATCAGGGTGGTTTAAATTTCACAGTGAAAATGATAAGGGCTTTACTAGAAATAATAAGCACATTCAAATGCTGTCATGGGCAAACAGTTGAATGTGCAGTAAGAAATTTGGCAAGGCTAGTCTTTTTCACTGTTGATTTAATGAAGTAATGGGTAGTAAAATAGAAAAAAAGGGAGACTTGCATTCAGAGGTAAACTTATGTTAATTCCGTATCAGTAGTTTTATAAAGCTTTATTCATTAAAAAAGCAGCATTAATGCTCGAAGAATTTTTAAAATGTCACGCTGTTCAAAAACAACAAAAACCCCAAATCAACCCACCAGCTAGGGAAGAAGACGAGTCTATTTTGGCAGCCCTACAGACTGGCTGAGTGATACTTTCTAACTGTCATGCACCGAGTGGTAGTTTGTTGAGCCTGAGGATAACTTGTGTTTCAGGAAAAGAGATAGAACCCACACCAATTTAAGCTCCAGGGCAAACAATAATGGTCCACAGTTTCAAATCGTTTTGAACATTTGCTTGTCCATTTTAACACCTTTCTCATTCAAATTGGGCGGGGAACCTGCACAGCCCCCCTCGCAAAGGCAGGCATGCCTGGAGCTGCTACGTGTGCAGGATCAAAAGGTGCCAACCCATGGATCCAGATGTGCTCTGGATACTGCCACTGAGAGGGGCAGCACGGCGAGGAGCAGAAGGCGAGGTTATATTTTGAGGCAGTCAAAACGTTCAGACGTTTTACAGCCGTCATTAACGGCGTTGTTGTACGGCAAGGACCTGGCATCCCGAATTAGTGAGGTCTGATTAGTGAGGCATCAGGAAAAAAAATAAATCTACTGTGCATGGCACTTTCAGGAAGGGGTGAGAGAGAAGAAAAGGGAAGAAACATCACTGTGTTGCCAAAGGGCTGAGGTTAAGAATCCCTCTGTGCAATTTAACAGTTTTTAATTCCTACATTTTAATGCCTCGCAGGCCATTGTGTCAGTCTACTTTAGCTCGTTCAAGGAGCCATCTCACTGCTGCCAAGTGGATTAGCTCTCCGAGGGACTGCCGGCTCCCTCCCGCTCAGGGACCGCATCCATCACCCCTCATGCGCACACCCGCTGCGGCCCCCCCCAGCCTGGCACTGGCTCCACCCCACATCTGGGCTTCCGAATCTCAGCACCGGCAGTCCCTAAGTGGGATAAGCTTTGTTTTTCACAGGTGCCCTATGATCTTTCTTTTATTTCTCTTTTCTTCCCTCTCCCCCCCCCCCCTTCTTTTTTCCTCAAGGAAGGTGGTAAAAACCTGATGGAAGGCTTCCTGCCATCAGCGCAGGGGAGACGCGGTCATTAGCAGACAGGGAGAGATCAATATTCCTGCCCAACCTTTCTGGTTGCCGTTCCAGTCAGTAATTATATAGCTGTTATAAATCCATGAATAGCGCATATAAGGAAAAACTAATCTCTTCACAACAGCTTATTTCCGTAGTTAATGACCAGAGAACTACAACTGACTTTGTCACTGACAACTTCTTTGTGTTTGGTAAACAGATTTTGTGGGAATAAAATGATTCTAAGATAAAAAAACACACTTGTGAGCTAAAATCCCCCATCCACCATCACACACATATTTCCTGCATTGGGCTCATTACTGGACAAGTATGTCCTTTAAGACCCAGAAATTAATGAGGCATTTTACTATACTAATACAGTTTAGATTTTAACACTGGAGTTAGCATCTATAATTGTACAATTACAGGTTCGTTTAGATTTTTTTAAAGATAACTAATCACAGGTGACTAGAACTGGGTGAAGAGGCAGAATTTATGTTTCTCCTGCTGCAAGAGTACTAAATCATGCAGGAATTGAAATTGTTTTCCTTATGACAGATAGCTCAGGCAAGATTAGTCAGTCGCTGTTTCAGTTATAATGCTTTTTTTATTACGCATACTTTATGTGGGACTATTATATTTGTAACCTATATTTCTGCATACAGCAAATTAACTATTGTGTAATGCAAGGACCAAGAAAGAATATCATTAGTTCTTGCTATCCCGCAGTTTTGAGCAGCTGGTGAAACATATACCAATCATCCAACAGCTAGCTTCATGTTAACATGTATAACAAAGCCTGAACGATTCCTGTTTGACAGAACTTTACTGTGTAGTAATAAATAAGGCTGAATTATTGATGGTGATAACTGCTAATATTATTATGACCTCAATTAAGTGGGTTTTTCAGACACATTAGCAACAAAAGGTCTTCTCTCTGCTCATTGCTGGGGTTTTTGAGTTCCACTTTACATTAAAATCGAATTGATCAAACCTATCTGCCATTTCGCTGTGAGTGGATAACCATAATGGGTAATCTATCAGCATGGTGCTCCCCTTAAAGCTATTAACACCTTTTGTTGTTTTACTCAAGTTTCTAAACGTGCTGAGAGGTTCAAAAAGGCAAACCCTACAATCTGTTAGGATTGCACATAGCTGTGACTTGTGGCGCTCTTTTAATCACCATACTTTTTTAACTCCTTGCTTAAATACTGATATTTCTGACACTAAGTAAGTCTTTATTTACTTATGAAGCTGTGAGACAGCTAAATTAAAGCTGATTAGCAAGATGGCAGCTCTGCAGCTTGCAGCTGAGGTGAGTTTAGCTGCAGCATGGCATCTCCCCACAGCTTGCTGCTTGACTCTTAGTCACTGGGGCTGAGATCACTCAGCAGCAAGGCAAATAAAGAGAGCTTAGAGTTTTTTGCCCTTTGGCAAATTGGCAAATTGTGTTAGTTACATGGATATGTGTGTACAGCGCTGGAGCAGTTTGTTTGTTTGTGAGAGAGCTTTTTAAAAAAGGCAGAGGGAGATAATTTCTAGGGACAGGCTGTGTAGTGTGTGCGCTTGGGGAGTTGTGGGATTACACTCATTAAAAAGTGAAGAGCTAATGAAATAATCAGAGAAGACTGAATAAACTGGAGAATACAAATATGAATCAGCAGTCTCGGGAAGGTTGTCTCTCACTTGAGTCTCTGTCGAAGATTTCTGCTGTTTTGGAACCATTCCTTGGGCTTGAGCATCTGGATTTTGGAGATTGAATGGCAAAATGGCTGAATGGCAAAAAATAGAGGGAATTCCTTCTTTACACTCTTGCATCAAGCCTAGGACAGGAGCCCTGTTTGTAAAATGCTGATGTTGTAGCCAAGTGAAAGTAGGTAGTGCCTCTGCTCAACAGCACAAAACCCTAGTAATATTCTTGGCGTCAATCTCAGCAGAAAAACCTGGACATGATAAGCAGGGAAGTCCTTTATTCCCTCACATGTTCCTTCTTCTTTTTTTTTTTTTTCTTTTTGGGGGGTGGGGTGAGTGTGGCTTCTTGGTTTTTGTTTTGTTTTAACCCTCTCTGTTCAGTTGCACTGAGACTAGCATTGGCGCGCGTCCTACTAATGGATGACGAGAAGCCCAGCTGGATCCTTGCCCCCTCCATGGCTTGCATTGTGGGAGGGAGCTGCTGTCGCACAGGCCAGGGCCTCCTGTTCCACTGTGGGTTCAGGAGAAGTGGGAGCACCTTGGTGGAACCCTTTATGCAGGGTCTGCCTGGCATATGTAGGGTTGGTGAGAAAGCACAGTTCATTTTCTGTAATGGGAAAGGAGGACAGTCTCTGCCCAGCAACCAAAATGAAGCCTTAAGTCCATGCAAGCCTGTTGCCTGTGTCATTTCATGCAAGAGTTCATTCATAATTATTCTTACATCAAATTCTTTTAACTGCGGAGTGCCACAAGTCAAGACAGGGATCCTGGTTCATTGCTGGCACAAGGAAAGTCAGTGTCATCAATTTAAACCAGGTTACGCCTTTTGTGACGTTAATGCCAGCAGTAGTTTGGGCCCTTTTGCTTCTACTTATATAGTGAGTCAAAAGCAGGGTGAAATGAAGAAATATTCATGTTGGCTTCAAAACCAGATTGAAGATAAATTACTGTTAAGCTCCAGTTCTGCCTAGCTGTTGATACATGTAATATAGCAAATTAATTAAAAGCTTATACTCACAATATATAGGGATTTCAATTGTTTTAAAGTGGTGGTTAGTCTTTCAGCAACTAGAGGATACACACGACTGAGTTATCCTAGTAGATCAGTGCTTCCAGAAGTGTATGTTTAGTTTACCACACTTCCAGTTTCTTCCTGTCAATCACCTTTCACGCATTTCTATCTTGTGCTGAACAAACCAGGACTGTCCTTTGCCCATTTCATGACTGTCTTGCAAAGCAGGGTACGAAGTAGGTTGATGACAGCTCATTCATCTCACTGCTTTGGAAAGGGATTCTCCTACCGGACACCATGCAGAGAAGCATTTTCTGAAGCCCACCCATCTATTATTAGTCCCCCTTCAGGAGTGGTTGTGTTTCCTAAGGCACTTCTTGGAGGGGTAAATGGGCATCACCAAACAGAAGCTTTCTTAATGGTATATAGTGATGTTGACTTTACTGATGCTTCAGCTGCTATTGTCTTTATATAGGCTGTCGCTTGTATGTCAGCTGGAAACAAAAATCAATAAACAATGAGAATGGGAGTAAAGGGAAAACAAAGGAACAAAATGATGAACAAGAATTTGGTATCTCCCCTCACTTACTTTATTCAGGTAGTGTGTGTGTTTTACCATTTCACAGGATCTACAGATAATTCCCACCGCCTCTCGCTCACATGAATTGAACTCTTTCCATTCTGTGGAGAATGACACAGTGGTCATGGTAGCAACTACTCCAACTGTCACCAATTTACCTCCAGAAAGCTGAGGCAACTTGCTCAAGGTGAGTCAGAATCTGGGTAACTATACTGGGAAACTACCAGGTCCTCGTTCCCCAACTGCCAGTACCCAGGCTGCGTACATCTCTCTCTTGTGGGTGTGTGGCAGACACATTTAGACGGCCAACAATTTTAAAGATAGACACATGTCAGTATTTAAACCCCAACACAGGTGTTTAACAAGCTCTTAATGGTGCCTGATCAAGTTCCTGGAGCTGATGCTTCTGCCTCTGTCCCTCTAGGCGTGCAGGCACCCTCCCGTTGCGCCCTGGGGCTCCCTGCAGCAGCAGCGTCAGTGGCAAGGCCTCGGCAGCGCGCACTCGCGACTCGTTCACCCGGAGGGATTGAGGATGGGAGCAGGGGCTAGGCGGGGAGCGGCGTGTGAACGGCTGACGGTGCCCAAAGCGCAGTCCTGAAGTACAAACTAGGGAGAGGCCATTAATGAAAGCACCGAGCCGGCCACATCTGTGATTGAATACTTGGTCTTTTAGTCCCTACTGCTGTGTTTACTGCTCCTTAATGCGGCATTGTTTACCCGCAATTAAACTCTTTGCCGATAATTGAACTCCCAGACGCTGAATTGGTCACACAGACCCAGCTGCCACCGCTCAGGCAGATGCGCTGGCCCAGGCAGCGCTCTCCCGAGGCAGCAGCGCCCTGTGCCCCGCTCCCGGGGCTGCTTCCGGTGCTCCTCCTGCTCCCATCCCGTCCTCCGGCGCGGCGCGGAGCTGTGGCGTGGGAAGCTTTGGTTCTCGTCAGCCTAAATTTCACACCGGAGATAACAAACGCCTGAAACCCAGGCGCTGCTTGAAGGAGATAAACGCATTTTCCCCCATTAATTAAAACGTATCTGTAAATGTAAACGGAGATGGTGGCTGGAATAAGTTTTGAGCTGGTGACAAATGTCGACAGGAAAAGGCCTGAGATAAGACAAGGTCAGATCTGTATGTGCTGATAGGTGCCTTCACCCTGCAGAGATCCAGAGAGATGGAGTGTGGGGCTTTGCGGTCAGTGTTGGCAGTTGACACCAGATAGTTCAAGTCACCCACAACAGGGGAAATGGAGAGGCCTGTTGGGAGAGATCATAGTTTATGTATGTCTCACAGTGAAGCTGGGTGCTTTAAGCAGTTACGAATACTTGGTATTACCCCAAACTTATATTTTGATTCTTTTTGCCTAAAAAGAAAGTATTTCAATCTACATGCTGTGCATATTGCTGTGTCCAATGTATCTGTTCCAAACTTGACAACTGATGTGATGTCCATCTATAGAATGAGCCTAGACTTCTTTAAAAACTTCCTTTGTCCTTGTCGCTCAGCTCTTTGCTAGTCATGTCAGGGACACTGTAGGCAATTATTTGAAGTATTCAACCTATTCTGTGAAGTATGTAATTACTCCTGGTACATAGTGTGGGTGTGTTTTATGTTAAACACAAGAAAGCTAATGAAAGATGGGAAGAAAACAGTGGCAGTGTGATTCCATTCTTCACTAGACATCAATACATTTACACTAGGAACTATGGGAGGTGCCTAGACCTGAATCAGTCAACACTGCAGTTGCATTGTAGCCTTTTCTTTCTCTTCTCGTCATCAAAGCATGTGGTACGTTAGCAAGATGCAGGCTTACTAACTGGATTGCTGTTGGGAGGTTCTGCATGGGAACAATTTTAAAGAAATATACATGTCAGGATTTAAAACCCAACACAGGTGTTTAAATTCACCTGTGAAAATCAGTGAAATCAAATAATTTGAATGTGTTTAGGAAGTAAACACAAGAGTCATAAAATGACAGAAAATTCAAGTAAAAATTACTAACATTTTGCTTATTTTTTTCACTTACCTTTAATTTGCTTCAGTTAAAAAAAATGTAAAGGTCACAGGGAAACTGTAAGGTTTACCTTGCTGTCCTGGAACTGTGTAATTGATGCTATGCAAGTTGCCTTTCCATTCACTTTCGAAGGCATGGAATGAGGTGCAGAGCAGTTGCCTTGTACACTGTGTCAGCTCACTAAACCCCAGCTATGGTTTAGAGAAAGCAATACATTCACTAATTTTAGTTTCTGCGTGGCTCCTAAAATGCTCCTTGGCCTTCGACAGATCCTTAGGAATTGTATCTGATTTGAAAATACTTCCTCTCTCTTCTGATGTGTGTTCCCAGAAGTTTCACTGAAATAGCAGGTGAATTTCACTGAAATTACAGACCTTCTGCCCATCAATTCCTGTATCTTGCCATCATGCTCAGCCACTTTATCTTTTTCATAAGCTTATGATCAGTCATCTAACTGAAGCGTTACTGTTAGTTTTCCGTCACTGGATGAGCATCGTAAATTTGTGCGCTTGTTTCTTGGTGGTACTTACATACAGCAGTGCAATGCTATTTTTTTTAAAGACTATTTGCATGATTTAGCAACCCAAACAACGTTTTGCAAGTAACCTTTGAACCAGGTGGTTGGTGAGAGTCAGGATCCGAAACATTAAAATCACAGGTGACAACCCACGGAGGAGGGTTGGACCAGATGATCCCAGAACACCAACCTGGTGTTCTGTGACTGAAAGGTGGAGGAGCAGCAGACTGGGCGTTACAGGTGAGGGAGAGCTCCCAGCCAGCTGCTGGCCAGAGGTGCCCGGCTCCAGCTGTGGCTGTAGCACTGGGCAGAAGTCGTCCTCAGTGGGACACGGGAAGCAAAGGGATGTACTTTGTCAGGCCTGCCATTACTGCGAGAGAATTACGGGACGTTAATCCTTTTGAAATGTCCTTGCTAATTCTTGCAGTTTTGTTCCTGTGAGCCTGAGTTTCTCGTCCCTTGAAGCCTACACATTTTATTGTATATTGTTAAGTGGCTACACCTGCAGTTTTAAACGACTAACACAAATGTTATAGTGGTCGGATCAGTCAAAGAAAAAGTTCAGAGTTCAAAGGTCAGCCTTTTGTAACTGGTGAGGAAGAGCTATGGGATAATAGCTTGTTAATGTTATTTACCTCATTCAGCTGAAAAACTTTCTGTAGGACTCTGTTGTGTCAAGACATTTACGTGGGCAATTCTGGGCATTGTCATTTGAATAGGGGTTAAATTATTCTGTTTTGTCATTAAGTGATCCTTGATTGGCAATCCACTACACAATGGGTGATCATTAGGGAAAGGCCATAAAACTGTTACACCATTTAAGAGTGAATGGTGAATGAAGCCAGATATCTCCAGGACCCGCTCCCTTGCCCCAGACTGCAGCTGCTGGAGAAGCAATTTAAAGCAGAAACGTTGAGAGGCTTGGAACAATTTGGAACAACCATTTCTTTATTATGTTTCCCTAATTTTGTTTTGAAAATATTTGCACTGAAGTGAACAGTGGATAAACCTGCTTATAGTTACCTAAAGCATATCTGGGATTGACAGGTCTCCTGGTTTTATTGTATCAGTGTAAGAGGTGCTCTATTTAAAACCCAGGCTGTTTGAGTATAGAGACTGTATCAGAACATTAGTCTTCAAAATAAAAGTGAACTGTGGCATATTAGTTTCAGAGAAAATAATGAAAAGGAGACAAAAGCCCAAACAAAATGTGAACTTGAAAATGGATGACATAGAAAGAAACGCATTTTGAAAATGTCTCCAAATAAGCTAGCGGTTCAAGGCCTGAGCTATGGCTTTTGTGGGCCCTAGGCTGATGGCTACCATGGATACCCAGACTTGTGCTTTCCAACCCAAAGCCCTCTATTCTGTCAACGAATGTGACAACAGGTTTTGCAGTCTGCTGTAAATCACTCACATTGCTATAATGCTTATGGTAGGCCAGAGCCAAGATTGTACAATACGTAGCTTTGTAAGGCAGTGGTTCTGCTGTGGTTAGACTTGTTCAAGTATGGCTGCTGTGCTGCTCTCTCCCCTTTCCCCAGCATGGTTCTGGGCATTGCTCCTGTCTGACCCTCTGCTGTGTTGCCGTTTGGTCCCACTGGAGAAGCAGGGAGGCACAGGACAAGAGAGCATGCAGCTTAGGGCAACTGTCTGGTCCTGACTTGCATTAAGCCATCACAGGACGAACACATAAAAAAGTACTCATGCTATAGCTAATCAGTGGCTTCCATCCAGCTTTACCATCCTTAGTTTTTGCAATGATGATGCTCTAGGTGACCCCCGGGGACTGGGTTTTCTAACAGCTGTCCAGATAGTTCTAGACATGCTCTTGTGATCGATGATTTCTCCATGACTGAAAAGCCAATGCAGCTTTAAACTAAGACTGCAGAGCTAATTAACTGCCTAGTGATTTGTCCTTGCTTCTTTATATTCCAATTATGATTGCAGCTCATCTCACTTGAGAAAGATCATGCTCCATGGCCTGCGAAGAGACGTATTTCTGTGACTACAATTAAAGATAGGATTCTTTCCCAGTAATTAAAGAAATGCTGTTGCAAGCTGCGCAAGTGGGCTACAAACAGCCCACTGTCTGCTGAAAGGCTGTGAGTTGAGGCAGGTTCTGTCTGTGCTTTCCCATTCCCCCTGATGCATAGTTAGACACCAAGTCTGCAAAGATTCGCTCTTTCGCTTGACTTAGAAGGATCCATTGTTTTTCAGGGCCTTTGGAGAGTGTCATGGTGACAAGTGTATGAGATCAGATGTTACACTTTAAATCTGCTTTTAAAAAGAAAAAGAGAAAAGAAATAGGAAAATGTCCAAATTTCTACATTGAAGTTCCAGCATAGCAATAGTCAAAGATGTTTTGAATAGCAACAGACAAAGGCGTTTTAATAGATTCCATGTATTTTCCAACATCTGAATTTCCCTTTAAACTTGTACTAGGTAAATGTTACTCGGTTGCCCTTTTAGAAAACAACAATTTGACTTTTTTCCCCTCTTTGTATTCTGACAAATATTGGTTTTGATGAGTGTTAAGGGACTAAAACTGCTAAACATCAAAGTGCTCATTATCAACCAGCCAGCTGCACTCCTTGCTGCACCTCCTCATCACACACAAACCTGATCTTTTCTGTGGGGACCACCCCCCCCCGAGACACAGAACAAGTTCTTCTCTATGCTAACAGTGCACAACATTGTCAAATGATGTGTAATGATTTTATAATGTGAACTAATGCCACTAGGGACTGAACTGAGACTTCTGATTTCATTACACTCACTGTTGAGACTGCTTTGGAATATGAATTTGGGGCAAAGATAAAAGGCTATGTTCATGTCCTTTACCCATCAAGCCTCGACCAGTATTATTTGGCATGGATCCAGGCAAGGATCCTGCCCCAGGCATCTCAGGAAAAAACCTTATGGTTTAGGTATGTTGCTATAAAACACTGGGAGTGCAAATAAGTAACTTTTACTGAGTAAACCTTGGTGCCCTGATTGAAATCTTAGCATGAGTCAGGAGAAACTTCCCCGCTGTGTCAGAATCAGGCCTTTGCTGGCAAAGACAATGGTCCTAAAAGCTACTGTTTGTTAATATTAGTCTGCAGAGCATTTGTGTATGATAGTTAGGGGTGAGATTTTCTTATTTCTGTCTGTTTTTAATTAAAATAAATGTACTAGTTTACCTTCAATTTGGAGACAGCTCTACAAATGTAAAGGTACCATACATACGTGAACTGCGTACTAAATTTATGGTATATTCTGTTGAACTGAATGAACCCTTTTTATATAATGACAAAAATGTAACCACGCTAGCAAATGGTGTTCTTTTACCTGTTATTATCTGTGTTACCATGAAACCTAGAATACCTGTCTGATTTAAGTGATTTCATCTTTCTGTGTCCTAGGAGACTGTGAAAAATAGAAAAACTGCCACAACATTTTTATCTAGGACGTATAATATGAGAATTGACTTCCTTCTTCATTCTGATGTAAGGAAAGAAACCCCAGGGTTTCAGCCAAATTCTCATCTACCTTAAGTATGTCTGGTTCTATTGTTTTCAACACAGTTTATCCCATTTCTACCAGCAGAAAATGTAGGCCATGCTAGTGACAGCAAGGAGACGAACACCCTGAATATTAGCTAATTTTCAAATGTAATCTATCTGCTAATGTGTAATATGGGAGCTAAGTGTCCTTTATATACTCTTAAAGCACGTCAGATGCAGGAGGGATAGAAAGTAATCCAGCTTCAAAGGTAATTATATTGGGAATTACACTACTTCATGCAGTAAACTGTATTCAGTACCCTGCCCCTTTTCCCTAGTACTGTACCACTGCCGCTATTTTAGATATGAGTAAGAGTTAATCATAAGTAAATTAAATTCAATATGTGAAATGGAAAGGAGAAAGGAGAATCCTTACAAAGACATGAAAGCATCTAGAATATAAGCTGTGATTAAGCTTGTATCCTCTTGTGCTTATGCATACTGGACAAATGATTTACTTTCATCATCTAATATATTTAAACTATCTTGGTTGTAGGGGTCACAGCCACTGTGAGATGGGAGGAAAGACAATACTAATCAAAAGTAAACCATGCCACTTTTTCACTGTAGTGCTGCTAATCTTAATTGAATCAATCTCATGGCATATGTTGACAGTGAAAGATTGCTCGAACCTGGGAGGCCATGCTGGACAGAGCTTCCAGAATAAATAATTAAAAAAAAAATCTTCCTTAATCATTAATTTGTTCATTCACTCCCATTTGCTTCCATTCTTCAATGTCTTAGAAGATGTACCCCACGCAACCTTCCTCTTCAGCAATCATTTCCAAATGTTTCTCTCAATATATTCATGTGTTTTTGAAGAAACTAATTTGCCTGAGATGAATACAGCAGAGATGCTTATTTTCTTTTCTTTCTCTCTCTTTTTTTTTTTTTTTTTTTTTTAATTTTAAGAGAAGTGTAGTTGGATTTTCTAGAATTGGGCATTTTGTGGAAAAGGATGGCATTTCTAATGAGTTGCAACAGAACTGAGTTAATTTTGGACCTAAAGTATTTCCTGTTAGAGGATAGTAGGTAAAACCTACTTGAACTACGATAGAGTTGAGGAGTAGTTCACAAGTTACTGATTCACAATAGCCCTACTGCTGTAAAAGTAAAGCAAAGAGGTGAAAACCATGTGAAGTTAGTGGAAAAACTAGAGAACTTTGTAGCATCTGGATCAGGTCCCTGTAAATATATCTGAGGGTTCCACAATAATAATAACTGATAATAATTAGTATATTCTATGAGACTGACTTTTTCTCCAGGATTTTACTGACATTGGTAACATGAGAATTACCCTGTCAACTCTCATTTTAATTTTGTTGTTATTTTGTTGCTACGAAGATTACTTAAATTTGTTAACATGCAAGATGGAGAAAGGCACTTAATGTATGAGCTATTATTTCTGTTTCAGTCTTCATATCCGCAAATGTTTATGTTTGCTGAATTACAGTGTGAAATCTTAAAAACCTAAGACCTTAAAATGAAATGTGAAAGGGTGGAGGCATCCTTTCAGAACTCGGACCTTAAAAGCTACATTGAAGCCTCTCTAAAGATAAGGCTAGATTTGATTTATTCTTTCTAACAGATAGTTTTAATTAAATAATGTCGTAAGTGTGAAGTATAAGGAGAAAGGTTGTGATGAACAGCATAGTGTTTGTATTTTATGTAATCCATTTTGGGCCCATATAATTTGAAATGTTGTTATATTGTGTATTAGTAAGACTCACTGAATGCAATTAAATGGTATTTGATGATGAAAACCAGATTTACTGGTGATGCACAATAAAATCTTTAACAACAGCAGAACCTTGTGAGAGATGTGATGGTTTGTGCTGAACCTATATTGTCTATGCTAAACTTAAGTATAGCAATCTGTGCATAACGTTCACTTATTTTCCAAATACACTTAAACTGTCTATAAAGCGCCTCCATTTTATTACTCCATATGATTTGGGTATGTGCAGACAGAGTTACTCTCTTAAGAGAGCTCTGTTCTTAAGTCATTCCTCAGGGAT
This sequence comes from Strigops habroptila, assembly GCF_004027225.2. Classification (NCBI taxonomy): domain Eukaryota; kingdom Metazoa; phylum Chordata; class Aves; order Psittaciformes; family Psittacidae; genus Strigops; species Strigops habroptila. The sequence goes on from NC_044302.2 coordinate 17,802,179, forward strand.
CAATTGCACTGTATGGCTTGAACTTCTTTCCAAAGCAAGGAAGACACTTTCAGCTTCTTACTCTGGCATTTAAAAAAAACCAAAAAAAAATCAAATTTAGTTCTCAGAAATGAAAAATCCTTTATATATTAGTAGCTAGTGTCAGTTACAAAAATACCCAAGAAATTAAGTAGGAAACCCCCAAACTTTTCAAAATGATAAATAAATCATTTAATCCATGCTTAAAATCAAGACTGTGTTTGGTAAAGTCTCTTTATCAAGCCTACCCTCTTTTAAAGTGCCATCTTGTTTTATTTTGATGTATATCTTTATAGCAGAATAATTAACATTTTACAAATTAGTGATGGTGAAGTTGTTCACATCATTCTGAGGGCAATAAATCCACATGCACATAGTTTTCTATTTTAGAGATCATTTAAGTGTGTGTAATTTTAACATTTTGATGACAGTTTTAGGATCTTACCAAGCAAGGATAAAGCTAGCAGTTATACTATGTGATAATTCTGCCTTTCATTATAATGCAGAGTTTCTCCATACTAAATCAGGCCAAGATGCAAGCTATTACCCCAGAGCAAAATTCATTCATTACGCATGTATGTTATTCCTAAAATTATTGATAACACTTTTCATAATAGTTATTCTTCATGTATTAACTTTTGCAGCTATATTATTATTAAGGATATGTTTATTAGTCTTGAATATTTCTTGAATTATAAGTACAATCTCAGAGACTCTGTAAGTTGAAAGCTATCATCATTTATAATGCTGTAAGTCCACAGTGAAGTGGCATATTAAGCTGTTTAAGGAAAACATTAGAAAGAGGGTAATGAATGTTCTGTGTGTCACTGCAGTTCAACACATAGCCCAGAAACCTTTATTTGCTGTAAGGAAAGTCAACAGTGATGCTGCTGAAGCTGATTACATTTCACGAGTGTAAACTTGGTACCAGGCTTGTCATCTTCCTTTGTACAATATGCGAATGTATCAGCTGCTCAGGAGTCAGCAGCTGAAGCCCTTGTCAGTGGGGAAATTCAGCAAATCATAAGCTGGTTTTTGCTGGCAGAGATGCTCGTTTGCAACACAGGAACTTGAGGCCCATGCTACACTTTTAGTGGTGTCTTAGGCAGTTCTGAGGACATGTGGAGAGGAGTGACAATTCCCAAGTAATATATTTCCTTACCTGCTCTTTTACCACCTCACTCTTGGGATCATTGTGGTCTATGAGATTAACCACATTGCAAACTAACAATTTTCAGGGTGGATTTCTCCATTTCTTTCTTTTTTGCCAGATGTTGCATATGAGACAATGTCATCTCCTCTGTCACTAATTGCCTTGTGAAGCCTGGCTGCAAGAAATGCAGAACAACAGCATAAGAGGCAGCATGGCATAGGAAGAGGGGTTTGGGTCAGTGGGGCTGGATCTGGTTCAGGACATGTCCTGTGTGCTTACAAGTAATTTATCTGTGGTGTGATAAAGGCAGTCAGATGATTCATCTGTCAGGCTTTTGAGGTGCTACAGTGACATTTACTGTCACTTCTACTCTCACTGACAGTGTACCCATAGCAGAAAATGTGGTGGGCTGGAGGGAATAGTCCCTCACTCTGTTGCATCTCTTTCCAAGTACATTTGCATAGAGGGTAGGTACAGTTCAGCCCTAAATCTCTGTATCAACATAGTTTATTGTTTAATTAAAAGATAAATTTCTGTGTTTGGATTAGAAAATGTGATGATTTCTTCCTTCTTCCTTTTTCCTGTCATATTTACTAGTCCAGCATTGTATTTTACTTTTTCATGTGCTGTCTTCTCCACAGGAACCTAGCACTTGACTTTCACCTGGTCTGATAACAGAGAGATTTTGGTCATCTCAGTAGCTGTATGTGAGTCAGTCTCAGGAAACAGTCCTCAACTGATATTATAGAGGTCTTATTTAAAACCCTGAGGACATGAGTCACCAAAAGGACATAGCATCAGCATAAATGGTATTTACTCATTTGTGTTTACAGAGTGGAAAGCCACTACTGAGGTGAAGAGAGAGAGGTTCAGTGCAGCAGCAGGTGGGACGAAGGGAGCTGCACATCACCTTTATTCTCCTGGGAACCAGTAGTCATTCCAGCTCCAAAACACGTATGTCCTGCAAGATGTCTTTATGTGTACCCAGCATGCTAGATTTTGGCCTGGATACATGTAATTTTATTTCAAGGACTTTCTGTGACTATAGAAACAGCCTAAGGCAACCAAGTTCCTCATGTAGAGACATAGCTGATAGCGTCCATCTAAATCTCTTTTCTTCACCTACTTTCCTGCCTCCTAGTCTGGGACATGATTGGAAAGAGACAGAGATGGGAAAAGAGCTGGCAGTGTGACAAGAGGAAACATTTCCCCTTGTTGGCTGAATGGCTTTTATACCTCCTACACCTTTGAGGAGAAGAGTAAAGGAGTATGAGTGCAAGTGAAAGCCATCCGTCAGCAGGTCAGTGTGCTTCCTATAACTCCCATCTACTTTTAATGAGACACCAAACAGCTGTTGTAAGAACAAGCAGAAATAGTCAGTGTTATTCCAGCTGATCAAAACTAGGAAAAGGTCTAGTGTTCATTAGACACTTTTGTTATCTTCTAATTGCAAGAAGTACTTTCTTTGGGGAATAACTTCAGAGACTTGGATTTTCATGGTACACTAACTGTAATAAATAAATCTGAATAAATCCAAACTTCAATGCCAAGGACTGAATCAAACCCACTTATTTTTATACTAAAACATCCTGGCATTAAAAGGATTAGCATGTTGGGCTGTTCTGCTTAACAACGAGGTGAAAATGGTGCAGATGACTGTAGTAGTAACTAAAAAATGCTAGAACTCTTCTGTAGCTTCCCTTAAGGAGATAGTTTGAAGTTGCACGCTCAGACTTTTTCTTCACATGACTAATCCACTCTCCTGTGACCTATCTTTGGTTTGATATTGAATCAGGAACAAGAACTGTAGCTTCAGCTGACCCCAAACATTTAGTTACATTAATCACAGGGTGTTTTTGGACTCTGAGCACACTGAATGAAAGACACTTTCTTTGCAAGACATTGATCAAGCAGTCTACAGGTATCAGTACATCGAGGCACATTAATCATCTGGTGCATTATCAGTTCCACCAGGAGAATATGTAAATGTGATTCCTGTCAACGATAAGGGAAAGCAGAATTTATTTTTAAAAGTGGTCCATCTGGAGCTGTTGATATAATCTTACCTAAGACAATAGGTTGTAAAAATACATTTTAGCAGGGCTGCCAATGACCATAAAGAGCAAGCAAATTAAAGCTATAAAAAAAAACCCCCAAAAACCCAACCAAAAAAAAAAACCAACCAAAAAAAAACAAAACCACAAAACAACCCCAAACAAAAAACAAGGGAAAAAAAACAAAGAGACTATACTTCAGAAATTTGTGGGAATTGCTGTTCCATAACATCGTGGAGGAGACTTTCTCTGCTTAATAACCCAGTGCGGTTCGATGAAAGCTCTTATAATTGTTCTGTAACCACAGAAGCTTTGTTTAAAAGTGGTGCTATTCTGTTCTCTGCATCAGTGCTCTTGCCCTAAAATACACCTGTGACATACTTGCCTTGTGGCTAAGGATGTGATGCTCATACTTACTGTGAAACTCTGAGGCAATGGCTCATCTCTGCAGATGGCTCACCTTCACTCATGTTAATGGGGCTGTCTAACCGAGGGATGCAATATGCATCTTGCCGAAAGCCCTTTTTGCATAGATTTACTTACGTCATTGATTAAGTTACTCTATTTCTTCACAAGAAAACAAAACAATCTTTTACTTTTCTTTCTTTTTTATTTATTTTTTTTTTAAACCTGTGCCAAACTGGTACTTTGCCAGAGGGGCAACCACACAAATACGTATTCTGTCAGTGTGGGTGTGTGAAAAGCTCATTCCCCTCTCATGAAGACATATTTCCTGGTGGAGATACCTCTTGAAGTCTTTCCTGAGGGGATTAGAGACCTGGGTCAGGGAATTTGGTAGAGATTGAATATATAAAATGATCATATTGTTTCTACTTCTTGTCTCTTCAGTATTCTTTCTTACTTTCCCAGCACCTTTGGGCTGCAAAAGTGGAACAAGGAGTCCTTTGGGAAGATGAGTGCTTATCTTTAAAGGGTGTGGATCTTGCTAGCTTTTGGTCCCTGAACACTGGAAGAAATGCAGTATGATCTGTATGTGAAGGCTGGGGACCAAGCTTGCATTGGGTCTAATCTTGGCTCTGGTCAAGGCAGGAGGAAGTTTGCTACAGTGCAGCATCACAAAAGATTTTAGGATTTCTAAGCAGTTTGAAGGACAAGAGGGCTAAATTCTGAAGTTTTTGAAGGAACAATGTTGAAAAGTTGTTTTGAGGGATTAGAGTTGCAAAGTAATGTAATTAATGCCTCCTCATCTTGAAGGTGGGACATGATCCACAGGATTTATGTTTTCGCTCCTTATAGGACAGCATTTGACTCTGTCTTATGGTCAACATTATGATTCTCATTTAAATGTGGAAGAGTTAGGAAAACTTGAATGTAATTGTAATGTTCTGTATAAACAAAGACATGATTAATTGCATATGCATGATGCTGCCTGGGACTCTAGCAAGGAAAACAATGTTACAGTTTCTGCACGTGCAAAAAACCCTCTTTGAATGTCATTCCTTTTGCATATTTAATATTGTTTGTCATCATATTACAAGCATGTGCCTTTCATAATTATATTTACAAATACTTTTACTTTTTTCAAGGTCAAAGGATTATGTCTGCACTTTTCAATAATTAGTCATACAGAGTATTATAAGTGCCTTATGGATTCCCTTTATCATATCTCACTGTTGAGAAACATCATAACATTGTTGCTAAGTGAAAGTGCTTGTTGAAATGCAGGATTTTTGCAGAAATAGTCCCAGCGCCCACGGACTAATGTAAGGATAGAGAGCACACCAGTGTGTCTTTGGGCACCTCAGGATATAGCTGTATCTGCACAGGTAATACTGGTAAAGGCGTTTTAATAGAAAGCTTTAAAGGTTTTAGGTTTACTCTCTGAAGGGAAGAAAACAGATTCAATATTTCTGGTTTGCATTGCACCTTGTATTTCTAAAAGATTTTTCAGGAAAGACCAGCTACTGACTTTTTTCTGAGTCCTCTTCTGCATCTCTAAAGAACACAGCTGAAGTTAGTTAGATGTTATTGATGCAGGAAATCATGTAGGCTTTCAACATGCCATGGGCACAGTTAAACCAGTAAAAGAAACTCATGATTTGCTCAGGAAAGGGAATAAACTATATGGGCTGAACTGGTATGTAATATATACCATTTACATCTCAGTCTGGATTGAGGATTTAAGAATCTGCAGGCTCAGTACTCTAGGTGAACATACGCCAGATGAAGTCTTCAGGTAAACTAGGAGGAAGAAAAACCCCTCAGAAATTATCAGGAACCCATGAGGCTTCTAGAACAAGAAGGAAAACTTGTAATGCCTGTAATGGTGGTGGTAGAGTTTGACCCACAGAGCTCAGGACTCCAAGGGTACCTGGAGAGGCTGCTACCCAGGAAAGCCCAGAAGCTGCTGACACTGGCTAGGTGGCAGAGATATCCCAGGACCAAAACCAACCCTTCCTGAGTAGCGGCTGCACGTTAGCAGCCTTTTGTATTGCTAGTGAGAGATGGATATGACAGGTCGGGAGATTGTCATCCACTGAACATATTTCTCTCTTCCCCTTGTCCCTTAGTTCTAGTCTTTTCTTTTTTCTTTAACTCTTTTTTTCTCTCTTTCACTCTTTTTTCTTGTAGTACTCAGTTACAATATCAGATTGGAGTATTTAAGAGTGTCTCTAATGAAACAGGACTTGCGCTGCCAGCAGTCATTTTTCTACGGTGTAATCAACCAACTGATAAAAATAGCTAATTATAGCAGCAAGTTCACACCACAGCAGTAAAGGGAGACTTAGCGTTCCCATCACAAGACTTGTTATTGAGAGGTTTATAGCTCAGTTATTAAAAAGACCGTCCCTGAAATTTGGCATTTGTTATTACTGTAGAGAGAAGGTTTTCTGAGTCCAGTGTTTAAAAGTCTGATTCATTTTACTGTATTTTATTTCATTCTTATGGTCTATGGGCATAGAAACAATAATAATGAGAAAAAATATGTGCTCATACTAGTGCTAGTGACAAATAGCAAAGGTAAATAAATAGTTTATAACAGAGCAGATTAGAAATTGCTACCCAGGTCTTGAAAGAGCTGTCCTTTGGGCAACTTTGAGCCCATTATACAGCAGACAAGCATAAAGCCAGTACTGCATAATATGCTCTTGTCGGTTTAGCTGTTGTGTCCCTGAGATGGCCTTGGTGGTGTAGAATCTGAGGTCTTGGACCAGCACGAGGTCTTGGACATCCCTGGAGGCTCCAGAAATTCTTGTGAATGATGATGAGTCAACTTCATGTCTGAAACCATTTCTTCTGTTTGTTTTTTCCTTTGAGAAGGTCTAACTCATGATTGATGCCTTATTAATCATACTCATTGTATCACAGTAAGTTCATGCTGTGGCCTAACCTACAGGAAACTTTCAGAAGAGGAAGAAGTTGTCTGGTTATCTCACTCAGACTGCAGACGTGTCTGTGGCTGCTGTGTTCTGGTCTCTGTGCTCTTCTCTTAGAATAAATTTTGTCTTTGGTAGGAGTAAATGCACTTTATTTTACAGCAGGATCATTTCTTTTAAAGCATATTTATAGGTTGTTGGAAGTTCTATGTGGGGACAATAGAGTGGTGTGTAATATTGGGGATGTAGTCAAAGATCCAGAGAATGTTATATAGGTATAATTAGAAAAAGAATTATATGAAGGTAACATTGAAGAACAATGAAAATAACAAGAGAGATGGAATGCAGAGGGCATACATTTTGTATTATATGTTGGATAAGAACATAAAACCATACAAATCTGTAATTTTAACAATTTTATTAACTTTTTGAAGTTGTATTTAGTGCAGAGTCTGGGCCTGTGTTGACAGTTTCTTCCTTTGGGATCACTGCAGTGGAGCTATCTTCCATGTTTCAATAAGCTATTCTTTTTTCTCCCCTTTTTCCTTTCCTTTTGAATGAAATATGTGCTGATATTTAAGAATATGAGCAGCCTCATTTATTGCAACAGAAATACTTATGTGGTTACAGATAAGGAAGTAGGGAAAGGTATGCAAGTATTGCCTTCTTTTTAATATACATAAAGGCCTTCAAATAAAAGATAAGCTGTTTACATTTTTAGTAATGTCAGTATCCTATCAGGTCTGGGTATGTTGCTCTTTTTTTAGCAGTTGCGGACTGGTTTATATCACAGTCATTTCCAGGGGATTTTAATTTTTTTGTACTCATTTATGCTTCATTGAGTCCTGGGAATGATTTAAGGGTTCTTTTGACATTTCTAAATGGAAATTCTCTTATCTCTATGTATGTATTTCTCTGCATATATGTTTTGCTAGAATGTTGCAGTATTTTTCTTTATTGTTGCAGCTAATTTTAAAATTTTCTTTACCATTATGCTGCTTTTTATTTTTATTTTTTTTTTTTTCCCTAGGAAAGATGACTTTTAAAATAAAAATGAATATTCAAAAATCTCTGTTTACTATTCTTGAATTTTTTCTGGTTTGAGGTGCACAAATGCTAGAGAAATGTTGTTTACTTGAAATTTTCAAAGATGTCCCAAAGGCAGCCACCTGGAAATATTAAAGAGGGAAGGCTAAGGTATTTACGAGGAGCACTATGGTGGCTCTCTCCATCAGGATCATCCTAAGAGACATTGTTTAAAAATGGATTATGAGCTTCAATAGTTTTATTAGGATTTTTATTTGTGCACATTAAAGCTAGGTGCATTATAATTGACCCACACTTACTGCAATTGCTGAGCCAGTCTGTTCCCTAACTAGCTGAGGACATTCTCACAACATGCTTGGTAAGTGTGTAATTTGGGAATGCGAGTTCACCTTCAATTATAAGTAAGTTTGCCTTTTCGTCTAAATAATAAAATACTTCCAGGAATATGGCCACACATAGGAAATTCCAACCCCAATTTTCCAATGCTCCTTTTGTTGGCTGTTGTGTTTTTAGTGTGCTACCATATTAAAAGATTGCTTTGCTAATGCGTCCCTAGGGCTGCAGTCTGGAGGTACAAGTCAGAAGATATTTCCTTGGTTGAATATACACAGAATGAAAACTATTGCCATTTGAAAGCATCATTGCATGGGGGAAAGGGGAGGAGGGAAAGCACAGGAGGAGGATGTTGATTGCGACTGACATGCGCCTTAATATCTGATGTGGCTTTCACACTTGGAAATATTCAGGACTCCATATGTTCCAAAAACCCCACTGAACAGTGCATGTAACATTGCTTTTATCATTCTTTAATCTCAGTTTAATTGCTGTGGTCAAATTACCCCACACTTAATAACCCACAGCTTGGTATATTATTTAATATGGTTGACACATACTTTGTTTTAAATGTCAGTGCTGGTAAAGCCCTGAAGTTGGCAATGCTGTGCATGATAGATGGCAGAGGAGACGGATCATCTGTTCTTTGTCTGTGCTGTTGGTATGTTGGCTGCAACTTTTTCAACTGTGACACTAGACTCATGCCAAACCAAAAGCTACTGAATGGGTAACATTATCCCTTGTATCTGATGTTTTGTAGCTGATCATTCTCAATTTTTCTGGATGTTTTTACAGGAATGTGTAATATTATATCACCCTAGTCAAAGTGGTGAACTAGTGTTTTTTCAAATGGGTTGATTTAATTATTTCAGCACGCAGTGGCACCTTTGTTATTAAAGGATTTTCACAAAGCAGTACATAGTCTAATTATGAATTTACACAAGAGACCGTAACAGCATCTGCTGGGTAAAGAATATACATTTGTAAAATTGTCTAGCTACTAATTTACACAGCCGACCACTGAGACACTGAAAGGCTGTTGCATTCTGTCATGTCAGCTCTCAAACACTTTCAAGCATTCCTGCTTCTCTTTACAACTGCTAACAAAACAGTGAAAATCACATAACTAAAACTCCCTTCTAGAAAAACCAGTTCTGTTTGGAGCTGGTGATTTCAGCTGCAATTTCATTCAGAGCTGCCTTCTTCACAGCTTGGTAGCAGTGCACAAGAAGAGTTAGATCACCTATATTCCAGGGCCTGCATTTACATTAACACAAGCATGCAGGTTAAGGAGGAGGTGTATGTTTTCATTCTGGGTTTGCTCTGTTGGTGCATATCTGTTCTCAAGCCAGATTAGGTGGTCTCCAAAGACTTTCTCCCTGTGTAGGAGAGTTTAGGGTAGGAGATATGTGCCATTGTCACTCCTGTGTCACATCCCTACCACTAGGGACTGCAGACAGGACATGCTTATCTGAATAATCTTTGCCTACAGCCTTGGTCCCTTGCAGCTATAAAAGGTGGGTGCCAGTTACAACAGGTCAGGGGCTGCACTGACTTGTTCTGGGAAGGCTGTTTGGTCCCATTTCTGCAGATGCAAGCGCAGTTCGCTCATTGAGAACACTTTGGCTTTATTTTGGCGTCTGGGTGTTGATACAGAGGCACAAATTACCCTCTTCTGAGAACAGCTATAATAGGTTCATGCAGCTCGTGGGTAACAGGGTGATGACATTTGGGGAGTAAATCGCTGGTCTAAGGTAAAATTTTTGCCAAATCAGTGAGACTGACATCCTTAGCCTGGAATCCGTTAGTGATTAGTGAGAATAAGATTTAAGATTTCTCAAACTCTCAGCTACATGCAGCTTTGCAACGTGGAAAGAAGAGGTTTAGCTATGGCTTAGTGCTAAGAAGAGAGGAGCTCAGTGTTAGGAAATGCCTTGAGTATCTTAACTATCCATGGAGGTGCAGTTGGCTACCGAAGCAAAACTAAACGAAACTGAAAAAAAGTGAGTAGAAAGAAATATAAAGAAGCATATACTGGGTGATCCTATCTCTTCCTGTGTTTCTGGCACACAGGAGATGAACGTGGAAGGAGAACATAATGGTTTCATTGCCATCTGTGCAGTAAGATGCCCATCAAATTGAAGTCTTTTTGCCGGCAGGAAACTGGACAAGCTCTCCCATAGCAAATCCCCCTGTATTTCCTCACAGCTGTCTCACCTATGTAAGCCACAGAAGCTTTTCTAGCAATGTTGAGAAAAGATTTATGTCTACAGTCCAGGAAAAGGTCTCCTTCCCCATTTAGGTCTGAATTCTACATCAGCAGGCTACATCTAGGGAAGCAAATTTGGCCTGGTTTTCCCAAGCTCCCTATCTTCCGTTTAAACATCATGCTTAGAAAATGATCCTCTGCCTTCACATCAAAGCTTGTATTTCACATTAGAAGCACATCCATGAAGCACTGCTTATCCAAAAGAGAAAACCAGTATAGCTATTTTTCTTGATTCCTTGAGTATAGCATGTGACAAAGATGCGATAAAAGAGCGGGAAAAGTTGGAAATAGGGACTCTGTTTTCTCAGCAGGAGTTATGATTCTCATCAGTCGTGCCTCTTACTCCTGCATCTGTGGTGTATTTACTCTCAAAATAACAAGAGAGTGGTTTTGGAGAAGAAAATCACCAGTGCCTCAAAAGGAAAAGAGTCTTTTGAAATGTGTGATATGGGACTGCCAACGTATTGGAAGGCTTCTTCTAATAAATATCTAAACTGTTTATATATGAGATCCTTTTACCAGCTACATAATAGCTGGAAAAAGGAATGAAATATTTATTGATTATGTGCATTGTCCCTTTTGCCTCCATATTGCCTTCATATTGAAGACAATGTGGCAAATTCTTGGAGGAGAACAAATACATTTTACTTTGTTCCAGGCAGTAACGTAGCTTTACAAGGATCTCAGGTCTTGTTCAAGTGTGTCATTCTGTTTGTGATGGCTTCATAAACTAAGCATTGCTTGAGAGATTTGAGGATGAGTCAGCCTGAAAGAAAACATGTAATTAATACTTTACTGTAAATGGTTTGGGAGCAAGATTATCCATGAAAATCGGAACTGTTAGCCAGCTGTGCATAATGAATGGTGGTTGGGGTGGGTAAATGGGGAGCTGAAGGAGAGAAAAATGGAATTTAAGATGAAAGAAGCTTTCAGTGAGGACAGGATCACAGCAAAAATGTAACAGGAGAAGTGAAATATAATTAGGAACGTGACATTAATACTGGATTTGCAAAATGTTGGCTAACAGGTGGGTGGAGTTTATTTGACTTTGTTTCAGCTGGGGTATTGAATCACACAGATGCAGTCTTTAAAATTATTTTAGACTGTGAGAAAAAACTAACAAGAATGTTCAAATATATGAGCTCCCACCACCAGCATGTGTCCTCACTCCTTCTCTTCTAGCTCTGATAATCACCTCCCAGTTAAGATGGTTCTTGCTCTTCCTCTGTCATTCCTTGTTTCTGCAGCGTTGCACTGGAAAGCAGAGGGGATATTGGGTTTCCTTTCATCACAATGACAAGTCAGGGAAACATCTGGCTTAAACAAAATGTGCAAAAGGTTTGAAAAAGAAATAAGGTTTTGGGGTTTTTTTTGGCATTTTTTGTTTATGTCTGTTAGGCACCTATTTTTATTAAAATAAAATTTACGAGTATAATATGAATGGAAAACATTTAAAAGATTGAACTGTAGAGTAATCAGAAAAGAAATCTATGAAAGGCAAAATGTCCACCAGAATGGACAACACGAGTCACTATCTGGACTCCAGGGTGGAAGCATCAATATAGAAACATTTGTTTCAGTTTATGAACTTTTTTGCAATTCAGCTAAAATATCAGCACCACCTGTGATACGAACATCAGATTTATTATCAGCTTCTCGGGAATTACGAAACAGCCTAACTCCACCCGACTGTTAATAAATCAGGTGCTGAAAGCACTTCAAATGAGAACCTTGCTGAAGAGACAAGTAACTCATGAGGATCAAAGGCTCAACTCAGTTAAACTGGCCATTTGCCCTTTTGGCATAATCAAAACGTATTTTCAAAAAAGAAGAAAAGCGAAAAATAAACAGAACAAGAAATCCTGTGACATGATGTTTTTATCAGACTAGGACAAATATTAAAGTGGGAGTGGGCATCAGTAATTCATTCACTTTGATTCTGTGCACCTGAGCTTTATAACATTGCAGAGTTAGTACAGCTTACAGATTTGATCCAAAGTCCACTCAAATCAATGAAAAAAAGAGTGTTCCTTTGGATTTCAGTGTTTTGGATCTGGCTGTTGGGAGCTGCTTGCAACAACCACCCACTCTCCGATGAAGCTGACTTGCCTCTTCACTGTATTCCCCTGTACTCCACTGACATTACACACATGCAGAAAATCAGCTGAAGACCAGGCTCCTGATAAATTAAATTGCCTGAAAAATATTGCAATACCCAGCTTCCTGGGTTAATGAATAAAATTACTTGTTCATCAACATAGATTACATGCTGGGCATTTAGCTGGTAAGCTCTAGGGTAGGGGTGAGAAAAAAGTTCAGAAGTGGGTGGAGATGTAGGGAAAAGAGAGCAGGACAGGTTAAGAAATATCATGAATATCGATTCATAATTGCAGGAATATTTTTTTAAACAATGCGTAGCTCTGATTTTCATGAACAGCATTTGCGAGGCTAATAAGCTGAAGCTGTCAGTGGCGTTAACATTGGCAGCTTCACAGGAGCTATATTTTCACAAGCTCTAACTCTGCTTTTTGCCCTTGCAGTGGGCATAAATTGTAGGGGTTTTATTATTCAGTGTCAATGAGTCTCCTACTGTGTTTGAGTTTCCTCTTTCTTTCCTGTGTCTTCTTATGGGTGGTGTGCGGTAGAAGACAGGTGGTTGTTATGAACTGGGTGCTTTTTCTTTTTCTGGATGCCCATTCAATTCATAAAGAGAATGAGGAAGACTTTTTGGATGATCATGTCGCCATGTGGCAGTCTTCATGGGGTCTGTATGTCAGAGTAAGTATGGACTTCATGGGTGTCTGCATTATCCTTGGTAGATGATGTATTGGCCTTGTGGGCAGCAGAAACAACCACAGGAGGAGCATTAAGGCGAACAGAGAGGGCTGAGGCACTTCTCCTGCACTTGGTAGTGAAGCAAATCTGAGTCACAAATGGCAGTGTAGGTGGAAATGATGTTTTAGAAGAATTCATGCTTTCAGGCTTGCAGTTGTAATGCTGAGGGATAAAAGCTCTTTTTCTTTTGGAAACCCAGGTGCAGTGCCACTGATCTTAGCTGTAAGTAGTGCAGGAGGGAAACCAGTCATGTTCCTGTGGTAGTGATGTACACCTGAAGTCAGTACAGAAATGGATGACTCACTGGGTCAACGTGTGGCGCTCTAGATTTTACTGTTTGCACATGTGGTTGGTTTTGTGTAAGAAATTGGAGAGCAACCTAGTTTATACTGGGTTGAGGGCATTAGGAGATCTGGGGAGGGGAGTGGCTGAAAGCCGTAAAATATCAGTTGGGCAAACATCAGTCAAGAAAAGTGTGTTTGCTGTCCCTTTTTGCTCTACTTTTTCAGGATATCTGACATTAATAGTGCAATGTCCTTCAGATGTGACAGACCTATTCACTCCCAGCACTGTGCTCTGAGAAGAGCCGTTCCAAGCTTTGGAGTCTCCAAACACATTGTGGTTCCAGCAGTTGCCTTTAGTAGGGATTCACAAAAGGTGCTGGTCCTGGCGTTTACTGTGTAAACCAGAGGAATCTTCACCAGCCGGGCTGTGGTGTGCAAAATGAGAGGTGCTGCTCATTCAGCCCAGAGGCTTGTTTTCAGAAAGCTCATGTGGGTTCTGCTTTATTACTGGCACTGGGAAAAGTGTTTTTCAGCCTTATGCTTTAAAATAAGTGTTGAGCTATTTTGTTTAGAGTTTACTTCTCCATTCACTGGGTCAGCAGCAGGAGGTCAATATTTCAATCTTTAGCCTTCTTTGGAATATTAAAGGTTTTTGAGTATAATAATTCTCAGCGCATGACGCATCTCTTCCTAATTGACTTTAAAGGCAGCATAATGCAGGTTGGGCTCCCTTTCTGAAGTCTGGGCAGTACTTCCCACAAAGGCTGTGAGTCTGTGCTAGCTCAGAATGCACATCCTTCCCTGAGAAAACATTGTGCACCTCACAGTGTGAGCTTCCAGCTCTGCAAAATGGCAATAACAATCTGATATTTCCCAAGCTTAATTAATCTGCTGGTTTTTTAAAATTATGAATGCCTAAAGTGGGAAAACCTGGTGGAAGCTTTTTGATCTGTGTAGTTATCAGGAAATTTTAGCCTGTGTACTAGGGAAACTAGGAGATCTGGAGTCAGGGAATCAAGTTTTCTATGGCTGATACAGGGCTGCATTGTTCTTTTGATACAGAAATTTTGGGAACATTGATGGGTGAAATAGACACATTCACTGTGTGCAGTGATTCTGTCAACAGACCTCATGGTATACAGCCAGCTTAATAATCACAAGTGCTTCTTTCTATTTAAAACCCAGAAAAGGAACTGACATCTTTTATCAGAAAGACAGACAATCTGTATCCCGTGACAATTCTAGATTATGGATCCCAAGAGGCTTTCCTTACATTCGTATTTTATCATGGAAATCACAGCTAGTGCTGTTTATTTTCTATACCTCCACACAGTTTTCAAGGTGTTGCCAGCAGGACCTGTGCTGATACTGACATGTGTTGTTGTCACATTGCAAGATCTGATAGAAAGCCCCATATATATAAATATCAGTGTTTTCTTGGATCTTCCTTTGCTTTCAGTGGGTTTGGAAACACTGGTGCTAGTTAATTCATGTGTTTTGCCTGTTTTGTAGACTTTTTTCCTACTTCTAAGGAAAGACTTGTTCCTAGTAGACTGGAGTATTGGAGTATCACTCTCTTTTGTTGCTGTTTTTATGTTAGGGATCTACATACGTGTCATTTTCTAGCTATTACTACAGAGCAGGATAAGAATAAATGTCTGGGGAAAAAGGAGAAAGCCTGGATTATTTGGGAAAATAAGTGGCTTTTGCCTGATGTTTTCTTATTACAGCATTCTCATCCTGCTGCTTTGAGTAAGTTCACTGCCCAGACCCCCACCAGAAGTTGGGAGGATGGACAGCAGAACTGCTAAGGAAATGCAGGGCTCCATCCACACAGCTGCACACTGTCCTCCGTTTTGACAGGAAAGCTAAAATGTCACTCAAGTACCTTCCCTCTGGTCTTCCCTTACGCTAGGGATCAGTAGTACATGAGAATGACCCATCCCCAGTGTACTGACATCCACAAACTCATGATTTGTCATGGTTGCAGTTCCTTGAAACTAAACTTTGGGTTTGTGAGAACAACAGGTTCTTCATGCTGATCCCCAGTGATTTGAATTGCTTTGCCTGGCAGACTGTCAACCTTCTCTGAAGTTATAATCTCTTTAAGGCTTGGGGCAGATTTTGGCTAAAAATATTTGTTCCTGAACTTACCTACAACTTGTTCCTCTTTTAAAAAACAAACAAGTATTAATATAAAATACATACATTCAAACAGATATTCATACACATATGGATATATATTCATATTATTTTTCCCACTTCAAGAAAACATCTTAAAGACCAGTTCAGTAGTCCAATGGACAATAGGTCACACAGCAGCCAAGTACACTGGATAATTCTTTATTCTTGCAAAGAATACAATTAGTTTTTATTGCCACATGCATTAGACAGAGACTCTGTTTTTACGTTTCTTAAAGCCCACACAGTGCAATAGATCAGTCCAGCATATCCATCTCAGAAAGAAGCTACATTCCTCTTACTTTTATTTGAGCCAAAAGAATGCTTAAGCCTTGATTCTTCATGTCATAACACATTGCTTAGTCTACTCCTGCACAAAATGGTATGTTATCAAACCCAATGGCTTTGCATCATCTGTCTATAAAGCAGGGAAGGAATCAACATAGAAATCCAAAGCTGATTTTACTCCTTTCTTTTCTCTATCCCATATATAAACTATCCAGATGGTTTTGGCAATGGAATAGTAATGACAGTGGGATGGTAATTTCATCTTGAGTTTTACAGGCAAGAGGAGGGGCCAAGAAGGAAACCAGGTATGAAGGTTGCCAAATATATCTTCCATTTATCATTCCAGCTAACAGGGGCTGAATTATTTCTGAGTGGCAGTTTTAAAAGGGAGGGGAGAAAAGCAACATACTCTAATGCATGCAAACATGTAGCTCATACTACAGAGGTGTCTCTGAGGAGTGGCTGGTTTGGTAAGCCAAAGTATAGTCCTTCCCACAGGAGAAGTACATTGTGTTACTCATACTGGAATTCTAGTCATGCTGTTGGAGCTAAAGTACCTGGAAGCACACCCAAATGGGAACAGTCTCTGTGCTAGTGGTAACGCAAAAGATGGACATTTTTTACAGGAGCTGGAAATGAAAGGAGTGTTTTTGTCCAGAGCACTCTCACTTGGGGTGCCAGCAATGTTTCAGTCCTGGATAGTGTGCATTATGTTTTTTTTGCAAAGGAAAGAGACATATATAAGTTTTCATATCAAATACAGCCAGAATTCAGCAAGAAGAAAGGAAAGCTTCATCTTTTGCTTCGTTATTTTCATGCTGTTTCCCAGAGAGGTAACTATTGCTATAGATTGTGTTAAAGAATGGTGTTCTGCTGATCTTACCAGCTCAGAATGTGGCCTATCATATCCACTCTGTGAAGTCTTTTCAATGCTGTTCTGAAAAGAGTTATGAGTAGACATCCATCTGGCAAATGGAAAACAGTGTGCTCAAGTCATTTATACTAGACTGTTTTATAATACAGTATTTTTCAGCTGCAGACTCATGTTTACTTGTCTAACCATTGCCATTATTATTATATAGTAATTATAATTTACCTGTACAAATTAGTTGGGTAAGAGGAAGGATTAAATGACATATAAAAAGCATACTGACCGGAACTAAATAGAAAATTCCAAGGAGGAGTCCTTAAAATAAAGTGATTGTATAATATTTAATTGTATAATATAAACCGTAATTTCCCCAAGGACATTGTATTAATCTTATGGTGGTTAGCCATTACATTTGGTCCATTTATAATCATTTTGAGCTACTTAAATACAAATTTTAAAAAGGATCAAACTTTTTTCCCCATTAATAATGCCCAGTGCTTTCACCATAGCTTATTCATCTTCAAAGCTCTTCTCCAACATTAGCTAATTATTCTTTTTTCTAATTAGTAGAAATTGACTATGGTCAAAGGGCCATTCAACCAATTAGCGCAGTTTTACCTTCAAATCTCAGAGCTTCTGACCCAGAGCTTTCAAATGGTTGATGAAGATATCACATAGAGGTTGTACTAAGCCCATATTAAAGGCAGCCAACTGGAATAAAAGAAGGAAAGAAAGAAGGGAAAAAAAAAACCCACCTCAGGGAAGTGTATCAAATCTTCTCACTCACAACTTTCCCCAGGGACAGCAGCATGGAGAATGAAGGGCCGGGTCCAGGGCTCCTCCTGCCCTGCACACAGCTGCATGAAAACCAGGGCAGGTGGGCTTACTCTGACCTTATTTTGAAGGCTTAAAGGCATGTGGGGTTGGTGGTGGCCACCTGTTCAGAGGCTACTTCTGTTCTTGTGTCTGGATGTAGTAAGGGTCATTCTGGTGTTACTTGAATGGTAGCCGCCCTGCATGTGTCCTGCTGCTGGCTTGCTCTTCCCACAGCCTGAGTAACCATTAGCTTTGCTCTGGTGTGTGCATTCCTTCAGTTTTTAATTAAATGATGGTGAACTAACATACACAGCAAGATGGATTTAGGAAGTGATCTTGGGTTTTTAAAGTCATGTTTATGCTCAAACTGTCTTCTCAAAAAGTGTTTCTTCTGAGTCTTGCATGTAGCCCTGCCACTTGCCAAGAGTTGCATTGCTTGCTCTTTAAGCATTCATATGCATCTGTAACTCAGTAGCTGCAACCTATAGGTAGCAGAAAAAATCTCTGGAAATGTTAACAAGCTCACCCTGTCTTTGTGTTCTAAATTTCTTTACTAGTTCTTCTAAAAAGGCAGCTAAGTGACAAATTGCCATCGAGCAGCAGCTTGGTTTGGCTGCTTGAGAACAGCTGCGTGTGTGAGACTTGTTTATGTTTCAGAAACTGTGAATGTTTTAACCCCGAACAACAGTGTGTGCTCCAAGAGATTAATATCTGCATTACATGGACTTGCTGAGAATAAATTAACTCTTAATGACACGATTACTGTCTTAGCAGTGTTCACCGCATACAATTGCGTGGTGTCTAAGATATTAATGTGTTTTTGTGAAGAATTTAGGAAACAATTTATTTATATGACTGTGCTTCATTCCATACCACACCAGGACATCAATTAGCTACTATCACCTGTAAAAGAAATGTAAATCATGTGTCTCATTGGTTATGAGGATAATACTAGGCCAATAATTCACAAAGAATAATTCATTCTGTGAATTGTGCCTCATTCTGTGCTCATGAATTCTTCACAAACAGGTACAACTTTCTCAAGTTTTCATTTTTCAAATTATTATAATGGATTCTTCTTGGTTACAGTTTACTCATGGAGGTTTTGAATATTCAGGACTTAATTTGGAGTAGTTTTGTTTGGTGACCACTACAATATATTTCTTTCTTGACTGAATCAGTACAATTTTTAGAATCAGTTGATGTTATGAATATTTGTGAGACCTAATGAAAATATCCTTTACAAATTTTTGTAGATTATCATACTTGGGGGAAAAAGAAAATCATTTGACACTGGCCAGAAATACATAAAAAAGTGAACCTCCAGTATGGTGAAAACCTGAGGAAGTTTTAAAAAGGATTTATGTGGATATTTTGAGGAAAACATACTCTGGGAAATCATATATAAAACTAGAATCATTCACAACCCCAGTGCAGCTCCTAAAATTAGGAACCAAAAATTAGTGCCTTAGAAGGATAACTCCAGTCACTTTTAAAAGAAAAATAGTTTAAAAAAACTCCAAACCAACAATAAACCCCAAGAAATGTGTGGACTTTAGTTCCTTTTTTTTTTTTTTTGTTTTATTTCTGCAGAATATTTGGCTTTAAAAGAAAAAAAGATCTGAAAGGTTTGACATTTGCGTTATTAGGAGTTGTGTTTGTGTTGGCAGCATGAGAAAAAGGAGGAAAAGGTGAATTTTCTAGGAAGTGGTGTTTTCTGAACAACCTGGAGATGATTTAAGAATTTTCCTGAATACCTTGGCTGCATATAAACAAAACAGCAAATACGTATGATAAAAAATTAGGTATTTTTTATTTTACCTTATATAGAGCCTGTAATAATCTTCCTGACCCAAAATTTATCTTTTTTGCCTGTAGATTCTGGCACAAATACAAAACAATTTAACCACGTCAATTTTTGAACCCCTCCTCAGTACAGCATATGCATTGGAAGTGAGGTAGCTGTTTTTACCATGATACTGCATGTGTGTTGAATATTGGATGGAGGGTTGAACCAAGTTTTACTTCCTTTTGCTGAAAATAGAGAAGATGTAAAATTTGCAAGTGTTTCATTTTTTTTGGTGTTTGATTCACATGGATAACCAAACCCTTTCTTCTCTGAACAGCCTACAGAGAATCTGAAATCCATCCTCTTCTCTCGTATTGCTAGGCATGCCTTTCCCATGCTAATACATTAAGAAACTTTTATTGCACTGAAGAGCATATAGAGTTCGCTACTTTGCTGTGACCTTTTCTCCTTTAAATTGTTTCATTATTGTGACCAATATGGACCAAAGAGAAGAGTAAAAATGTTGGGGACATTTATTTCTAAGAAGGTTAAGCAACTTTTGCTATGCCCTTTTTACATTCTTACAGACCTTCTAAAAAGAGACCGTAACATGACAGCGATGGCCTCCTTAATTACATTTTGTTGTCAGAGGAAGTATGCTTTAAAAGAACAGTAACCCAACACTCCTATAGTTGAGGATTTCAATAATCTCAACCAGGTTCACAACATTTGGAAAACCCCAAACCTTCTGTCAACTGATTGAAGTGAATTTTACGCATGCAAGAAATCGTCATCTGGCACAAGGTTCTGTGTTACGGGGCTTGAACAAAAGGATCTAGTTTCAGGTTGCCAGAGTTTTGTGAGCATTTGGATAGATTTCACAATGGCAATGGCTTATCAAAACCCCCAAAAGCTAAAGAGCAACAGGCTCCTGCTGTGCTTGTTTTCAGTAATGTTCATCTCCATAATAAATTTAAATCAGACCCTGAATATTTTCAGGCTAGTACTGAAATCTTAATAACAGCTGAAGATTTAAAAAAATTATAGATATCTGTGGAACTTAGGGTGGGTAACACTTTATCTCCTCCTGGCTTGTTTTGGTTGGCCACTGAACTTCATATCTTTGTTTATATCACAACTGCTGGTAGCTTTGTTCAAAGCAAAGGAGAAAATTGCTCCTGAATGCCTCCATTTTATATTTGTGTAAGTTCTGACATGATTTTAGCAGAGATTGCTGGGGAAACAAATCAGTCTTACAGTGGACTGCTATAGTCATATAGGCTATATGGACTTAAAGCCCCACAAAGGTAGGCAAAGGGTAATGCATTGAATTTGGCAGGAGAATACAGTGGGTGGGAAATCTCAAACAGGGGCACACACGTTTACCCAGAACTGTAAAGGTTGTTGTCTATACATATTCTAGGGTTCCTGTAGCATGCCTATTAGTTAGGTCGGTGAACCTGCTGGCCTTTCCTTGCAAGATGAATTGCCTTCACTCAGGATTGTCTGGGGAGCAGCGCAGGCTGTCATGGCATTTGCAAACAAAAAGGAAGGGGCAGTATCTGACTGCTTCCCTCTGCGAGGACACAGCCTGTGTGTCCCAGCTTCTGTTTCTGCAGAACAAACATGCCTAGAGTCTGTACCAATTTTAAGGTCCTAGGAGCAAAACTTCTAGGCTTCTACTCAGGGCTTATGAACAATCAAAAATTAAATTGGTCCCAGAGCAGTCTTCATAGGTTGCACTGGGCTGAACTGTGAATTTTGGGAAAGTCTTGCGGAGCCTGTATAAGTATCTAGGTAGTTTACATCAATAATGCTCATACTTTAGAAGTCTACTGTCAACTCTCATTGGCATGATTCTAGATGTTCCCTGTAGCCTGAAACAGAATTTTCTGTTGGCATGGTGTGAAGATTAAATCTTTAGCACCTGAGAAGTGTCTTACAAATGAAATAAGCCAGATACTATACTCTATGCAGCTGTCGACATAGCCTTCAGATACTGCTAGGGGGGACAACGTATGGATCCGTAGTAACTCCTGAAACAGCCACTCTTAAGAAGTATATAGAAAATGTCCAAAAGGAAGGAAGAAAAGAGCCTTGTGAAGATATTTGTGCAAGAAAAAACCTGGGAACGTTAGTACCATGCTGGGCAAAAATGCCAGGATTGCTATTGCTGGCCATAGTGAGAAAGCAGAGAAAAAAAGGAGCTGTTTGTATCATCCTCTGGTAAGTTGACAGCAGTTTTCACAAAGACAAAATGAATTAAAAAAACCAAAAAACGTGAAGGAAGAAACACAGAGGTCTCGAGAGAAAGAAAGAGGCTATTTTGCTAATGTGAAATGTAGTCCGTGCCTGGGAGTGTGAAGGAGGGGTTGTTGGGATACAGTGATGTGTGTGACCCTCTGGGAGGAGGATGGCTCAGAGCGGTGTGGTGGAGCAGGCCATGCTGCATTTCTGAGGATTTCAGCCCCAGGTTTGCCTTCATGGCCAGCACGATGGTGTCCTATTGAGCACTGCACAGCAGTAGGTTATCAGGGCAGCTTTGTGGCTTTGGAGCCACGTCATTCCAGCTGGCTTTGAGAGACCACAAACTCTCTTGCTTGCTAAAGGCAAGTGAGCCTTTAGCCAGGTTTGTTTTCCCTTGTGAGATATGGACCCTAGATAGACATCCAAGCATTTCCTCACTGCAGGTTGCCCCATCTGAAGATATTTATTTAGGTTCTGTGGTGCCAGGTCTGACTCAGAAAGTCTGGGGTGGGAGAAATAGCTGTGACTCCCTTAGCTCTACTTCACGCTGGGTTACTCAGGCCAAGAATCTGGCCTTATCCATTACTTCAGCATGCTGCTTCTTCAGCATATGTCTGTTACTACTGGCTTCTCCACATTCTTGCCAATACAATTTGTTACTATCATGGGTCCTAAGTGCAAATTTTTACCAGATAACACAGAGGAAGTTGCCTCCTTTACAATTCTGAAATTCTTCTGTCCTGAGATATGAGGTTCCCTTCAGAGGATTCAAGCCCTGTGCACCTCACAAGCATGACTATATTTTGCACTTGAAAATTTTAATTAGAGAAGGGGTTTCATCAATGACCACAGTAATATTTGCATAACTTCAGATTCAGAGATGCCCGGGTTTTAGTAGTGTGGAGAAGTGTTTGGGAGGGATGATAGCAAGATGATAGCTGCAAGTTCCCATTTTAGTCCTTTTTGTGTTAGGTACTAGAGGGAAGAGAAGGTAAAATGAATGAGTAAGTAAAATTTTGAGGCCTGACTGGTTGGGCAAGAGAGTCACACTCTTGGAGCAATAAATAGCTCCTTCCAGATCATGATGTGCTAGCAATGTTGGGGAAGCAATAACATGGGACTGGCCCAAGTTAATGATATATATTAAAGGAGATTATGCTGATATCAAGGACATGTTTAGTAAAGCATCTATTGTCTACATCTGTCACCCCAACATTCTGGCAAGTGTTGGGAAATATGGAAAGTGTGAAGTAGGTGGAGAAAAACTTGATCTGCATTTGTTGACTGCTTGTTGACAGCAACCGAGTAGAACATTTGCAGAACTCTCTAAAATTTTTTTAATTAATTGTTGGGATTGTTTGTGCACAACCAATAAAACCCATTCTGATTATGCTTCTGGCTGCCAAAGTGGGGAAGGATGTTACAGGGAAGGGGTGTGTTTGTGTGCATCTGCAAGTAAGTGCATGTGCAGAGAAAGCAGCCAAGATGCTTAGTACTAAAGCCTGATCCTGTAATAATTTAGGCTACAGAATGATCTTTGCAAAGGAAATAAATATTGCCTTTTGATGATGGCAAGAGAAGAGCAGATGGCTCAGATCGAGGCATCTATAGTACCATGAGCTAGGCTGGAAATCCATGTCCTGAATAACATGTTGCAGCCACCATGAGTCCTTTTACCTGCAGCTCAGCTGGATCCTTGCCGAGGCGCTGCAGCAGATGGGCTGTTTCCCTCCATGCACAGGGATAATGTCTTCAGTTCAGGTCTGATCCAAACTTTACTGAAGTTTGTGGAAAGAAGCCAATCAAACATGAATCAAGGGCTTTAATAACTATTTATTTGTCTAACATTTTGTATTGCAATTAAGCTGCCATTTTTTAAATCAAATTCTCCTCCCACCCCCCAAATTGCCATCAATCCTTCCAACAGGAGTGTGCCACAATTTATAGTAAATTAGGACAAGGAGAGGGTGTGGAACCGTGCCAACACAAATGCTTATTTTTTCGAGCATAGTCCTGGCTGGAGGATGAAGCAATTTTGTAAGTTCTATGTTCTCCATTGCTGCTTAGGTTAAATTTTGAGCTGTTTCAGTTGTCCTGTCGCATTGCCGCTCGCTTGTAAATCAAATGGACTGTTTTGCTGTTGGCTTGTTGAATGCTGGAACAAGCACAAACAAGAGCTTCTCTATAGCTTTTCAAACTGTAGTTCAGTCCTGAAAAGGTGGCAGTTGTGTCATGATTTACAGCTTCTATTTGGTGTTTTTAATTGGGAATTTACACGACAATTTGTGGCTACATGATTATGTTAAGATTATCTTATAAAAGATCTAGGACAGTTGTTTGTGAAACCCTGGGGGCACATACCAACCTCCTTAGTTATCTAACCAACTGTTGTGCTCCTGGGTTAAAAGACTGGGGCCTTCAGAAGTGGTTTGATCTTCCTCTGCAAGGTTAAAGGCCGAATGACTCATAAATGAAAAAAGAGTGATTTAATCCAAGGAACCTGTGCTGTTATTGTAAACCAGTATTCACAGGTGATGGTACACTGCTGTATAAATGACAAACTGCACAGTGATGGAAGTCGTTATTACATCACTGGAAACTTCACCTGTGCTACATTTATGACTCCATAAACATAGGTTTATTTAACAGCTGTGGGAACACCTATGGCCATTTTGTGTTAAAGGTCAGGAGTCCTAAATTTCACTTTGCATGTTAGTTTTCATGGGCGAGGTTCATAAAATGTGATGACTAGCATTAAGTGATCAGAACATAACCAGAATATAATGTCGGGGGAAACGTGCTAACAGCCATTTATACTGTACCTTGTTTCCTTGAAGTGCTTGGGAGGATTGTTTGTTTGCTGAGTGTTGCTCTGAAAACAGATTTGTATCACTTGGTCACAATTCTGTCTCCCTTTCAACGAGAGTCTATAATTGTATCTGCAATCAAAGTTAGACTCCAGCAGGGGTTTGCCTTCTAGGAGATTTTTAAATGCAGGCAGTCAAGTCCAGCCTATTTCAGAACACAAATTAAAGGTAGCTGTATATTCAGCAGCTGCTCCTCAGTTCCTTTGCCAAACTAGATGATTAAAAATATTAATATTTATTCTTGAAGTTGCCATGTTAAACAATGGGCCAACTGGCTGACTGAACAGTGAGCTGTGTATTGCCAAGTGCACAAACTGAAAAAAAAAACTACAGAGAAAATAGCACATATTAAAATAAATACTTTTAAATGGGGGTGTGATGTAGTTGCCTTGCAGTAGATCCTCCAAAATAGCATGTGGTCACTCTGAAAAGGATAAGAAATAACTGCTGAATGAACAATTATTTTTCATGCTTTTGAGACATTTGAAAACCTAAACTGAATCTCTGTTCGGAGATTAAATTGTATATACGCTGTGGGAGAACAGGAATCTCCCTCTGATTTGTGCAACATTGTTCTCAGCTCCTTTTCTGTGGCCTTGTCTAAGTCATGCCACACATGAATATCCGAGAGCTCCTTTACATTCCCCACCCATGTTATTGCTTCAGGTGGTGTACTGTTGCTCGGTGAATGGTAGCAGATTTTGAACAAATTTGCAACAGCAATCTGGACTACTGAAAGGATTATGACTAAACCAATAAATTACTATTGTCTGCTTTCATCACACGAGAGATTCCCACAGCCCAGTCCAGTGTGGCTGAAGGTTTTATGCTGATAAAGATTACTGGGTTTACTTACATTTTAGAAACACTATTGTTCCATTGGACTCATAAACAATTGTTAGTCAAAGATTAAACAGAGATAATTACTGTTTTTTTGCACTTTTGGAACACGGATGAGATGATTAGAAAAATCCAAAAAGATATGAAGCAATAACAAAGCTTCTCTTAAGCAATGTCAAAGATATCTTTCTTGTTTAACAGCATTTTGTATCTCCATCAATAATCTCGCCAATGGTCATATAATTAACTATGCTAATAATGCTTCTTTTAGTCTTTATTACTATTATTGCTGTGAACCTACTTACGAGCAATCCACTGTAATTAGTAATTAATCTGATGATTGTGTTGCCCTATGCAAATGTGAGATGAAGCATGTTGATTTAACCACACCAGCCTTGGTCTCTGCTCCACCTGTTGCTGCTGCCATGTGCACCAGCCAGGCACAGCGCTGGCCACAGCCTTCGCTGCCCTGCCGCCACCTGGGCTGGGATCTGCTGTCTTCGTGGTGACAGCGGCTGGGGAACAGAGCAGCCCATGTGTCACCTTGTCAGTCTTGCCTCGCTGCAGCCAGCCCCTGTGCTTCAGGAGCACCTTCTGCTGCCAATGCCATCTTGTTGCATGCACAGTAAAGAGGAAAGTGCAAGACTGGCTGACTTGGGCAGCAAGTACTCCTGTGAAACATCATTGAGTACTTAATATGGAAGTATTTCTACTCCAGTTTAGTGTTTCACATGGAAGCCATTTCTTTCTCACTTTCTAAAGATAGTCTTTGATTCTCTTCTTTAAATCCCCAAGTTATCCTCATCTATTCAGTCTTGTTTACTCTGGCAATCTTTTGCCAACATTCCGCATCCCACTTTTTTTTCTTTTTTCTTTCTTAGCTTAGAATAGGGAACAAATGTGATAGTATTTGTTGGCAAGTGGTGAAATTCTTGTGGCAATCAGTGCTGAGCACTAACAGAGAGGGAGAGGTGAAAAGAATTGAGAATTCCCACTTGAAAGCAATCCCTTCTTTTTCTTTTCGTTTTAATTGTTGCCGGTGGCCATTTAGTATTAGAATTGCCACTACATTTTTTGCAAGGGGTAGCATTTAAGGCCGGATTGGGCGGGGCTTTGAGCAGTTTGGTCTAGTGGAAGGTGTTCCTGCCCAGGGCAGGGGTTGGAAGTAGATGAACTTTAAGGCCCCTTCCAACCCAAACCATTCTAGGATTCTATACAGTAATGGAAATGAAAACGTAAAATATCTTTTAAGGAGATATTGTGAGCCATGACTTAAGCATATGAACCTTAGAAATCCAGTCTTACCTTGGCTTCATCTTCTTATTGTCATTCGCCATTGCAACAATGCAACAGTAGGTACTGATCTCTGCCTCAATGCGTATTGTAACTATTCTCCCTGTTTTACAGCGCAGTTGAAAGTTTCTGAAATTCACTAGTAGAAAATGATGTGCTTGTGCGTTCCTGACATAATTTTCACCCTTCTCTAACCAGGAGGTGGAAGAGGGTGTTCAGCAAGCAGATATGGAAGCTGTCAAGAGCCCACTAGACTGAGGTGGCTCTAAGCCATTATAATACAGGAAAGTGGTATTAACCCAGTGAGTGAAGAAGTTAGATTTTAATGTTTTGTAATCACCTGTAAGTGTAAAAGCTGAAGGTACAAATCAGGTTTAGGGGAGATAGTGCTATTCAGAGCTAAAATTTTTATAAAAAGGCAAAAATATTTTTCCATCCAGCACTCACAACATGGAGCCTAAACTTGCCTAACCCCAGCTCCACATAATCACCAAAAAATACCTGTCAAAAATCTATCTGTATAAAGCTGGAGATATTTGTCACTTTGTAAGTGTTCCTGAATTATCTTTCTTAACAACATACACCTCTGCTGAGCTGTGCAAATACAGCAAAAGGTAAGGTTCTGGTGAAACCAGTATTTACACACTATCTCAGTGTTGGAAGTAATTAATCTTCAACTGTATGAGGCTCTTTGTGATGTAAAGCAAGTGCTGACACTTTTGTGTAAACATGAAGATTAGCATATTTACAAACTGGTAGATGTTACTTTGATCAGTGGCTGCTTGCACTGGAAAGGCATGCTGGCATGCGGGTTTGCTCTTTATGTGACAAAGACGTCTAATCCTTTTACACTATTCTCAGATCCATATTTAGAATTCTGACTTGTGTTTTCTATATCCACTTGAGCTCACTGTTTGGTTTGTTTAGCAGTGTTCATCCACTCTTTATACTCACTAATGACTCATTCCAGTTTGTTTTCTTTGCAAAGCAAGCAGTAAAATTCCAAAGTAGTAAATGACCTGGGTGAAAAACCCTTAAACTCCTTTTGATTTAATTACTAAAGCAAATTGGAACCACTTGCAGTCAGGCTTTTTGATGGCCTGTATAAAGATCTTCACTGTTTTCCTTCTTGTTTTTAAGTAAGTTAGTGTGAAAATTAGCCAACCCAGCTCCAGCTTATTTCTAATGCTATTCCATCAAGACTTTTGTTTCTGTGTACATTTAAACTCATCTGGAAGACTTTGAAAGAGGCATCCTAGATGCTTGTTTTTGTTCATTGTAATTTAGTGGTAAACTGTAAGCAATACTTTATTCATTTAAGTGCAAATTACAGCTTTACATACTCTAAACTTGTTAGTGACAGGGGATCTTGTGGTAACAAGATAATGACCCGAGCAGGTCAGAACAGGCTGGGTCTTATCTTTTAAGAAGGATGAAATAATGTTATGACATTGTCAGCATATTGTCTAACATGCTAGGATGCTAGCAGCTCATTACTTATGTGCAACCCATGTGCCTGAGTAAACGATTGCAAGATTGGCCCTTCTAGGAGTACATGCGTTGGCAAGACTGAACATGCCAGGCTTCTGCAGAACAACAGGATAGACATGTAGTTGAGGCGGGCCCACACATGCTTGCGAAGGAAAGCTGAGGCTGAACCTGTTTGTTGCGTGGGGCACCACTGCTGCTCTCAATGGCGGTGCCTTCATCTGAACACTGAAAGCAAATTTGCTCAGCCTGCCCACGGTTGCTGGAGACATGAGACACAAATCTGCTTGGTCTTGGAAGCTTTCCTGCTTTTCTCTGGCAACCTGGAGCTTTGTCTTCATCCCCACGCACACCTGTTAACTTGTCAAAGATGAGGAAAATCCTCACCAACCTACTGTTTTTTAGAAGGTATGAGGTTAAGCCCAGACTCTTTAGGTACTTGACCTGGCTCTTATCCATACAGTAAACCCTCTGACCTGACATTAGTGCTGTGACTCAGTTTCCATTTGGCAACAGCTTCCAGTGATAAATGCACAATTCAGATGCAGCTGCCACCCATCTCTTTGCCCTTATGGTACAACTGGAAAGACTACTCCAGCATTTTACCAGTGGTTTAAACTAATATGTTGGTCTGCAAAGCTGAGATGCTGAGAGCATTCCCTTTCACCCTGCAGCACAGAGGTGTAACTGCTGCTGTTGGAGTGCGGCAGGCACCTGTGGGTGGCAACAGCTTTGGAGAAATTGGCTACAGCCCTCAGTAGCTCATCTGCCGTGCCCAGAGCTGTAGGCTCTCCAAGCAAAAAGAAAAGAAAAGTAAATCTCAGCCATCTCTCTAGTGTCTTTCAAATGGTTCAGAGTGATATATAATTTCATATACTAAGGACCCCTTTCCAGCCAAGCAGGACATCTATGCTCACAAGGCTGGCCTGAAGTTCTTTGGTGAGATGTTAGACATTTTACTTTGTTAAGAAATGCCTGTGAATAACACATAAGAAAGGCATATAATGATGTCTTGTGTCCCATGTTCATTTTTCCAGGGCCAGTGTCCTCAGTGAACTGCTGAGGGCAAGGTTAGCATTTTCCCCTTGAAATACTGTAGTCTATAGTGACACAAATTTAGAGAAATTTCAGTTGCACAGAGCTTTCCCCTTTGTTTCTGACATACGATCAATAAAGATGGGATCTGTGTTTTGATTTCTTGTTAAGCAAAGTAAGCAGGTGAAGTACTCAGAAAAGAAACTGATACACTTTTCTTGTGTTACTTGCAGAGCGTCACATGTATGTTAGATCTATTACTGATTAAAACTCTCGTTAAACCAAGGATCAAAAAGAAAGCTCAACACCTCATTTAGCTCTTTCATGATTGGATTAGCTTAAATAGAACAACTTGTCTATATGGCAACAGCACAGACAATTTAAAAAATATTTCCTATCTAGGCAGAGAAAAAGTGAAGAAAGTACAGAAGTAAGGAGGAGAAAAAGGTTTTATTTGATTGCTATGATGAAAATGAAAAATTGAATGAAATCTTGACCCCACCGAAGTTTTCCCATACTTTCAATGAAACCTACTGTATTTCTTATTGATATTTAAGGAAAAAAAAAAATCCCAACTTCTGCAGGTTATATTGTTACTTATTTAAAATGGAATAGCTGGTTGCACATTTATTAACTAAAACAGTGTATTAACAGAAACCTTCCTAAGTATATATTAATCTCTGTGGTTTACTAGAAGCTTTCAATATGTCCAGGTTGTTTTTAACTTAATAAACAGAGTAGAAGATGTAGTTACTATGCTAGGCAAAATGGAACTTCGGTCATTTTACTTTCAGTGTTATTATTTGTGTCTTCATTTTTTCCATATTTCGAGTGTTCAGCAATGGTGCAGCTTAAATGCACAAGCAGAAGGGGAACACTTTGCAGCCAATACTGGAATATGAGCCTGGATTCTTCAGGCTTTTAATCAGATTCACTGCTGTTTCTCCTGTGTGTTGCTAAATAAGGCAATGGAAGAGCCCATATCCACGTTGCTGAGGCTGGGCTGTCTGGCAGGCCAGACCCAAACATACATTGCCATGACCACAAGTAAGCAAGGCAGGCTCGGGCCCTTGGGATTATAACCTGACTAGGGGCTGATAGCATGGAGGACATTTCTACAAAAGCTGCAAAAAGGGAATAGAGTCTCAGGGCTGCAGTGAAGCTGGGAAGCTGCAGTAGTCCTGGATCACAGGATTTGGGGCTGGCAAGCTGATTATTCAGCTCCGCAACACTCAGACCCAACCGTGAACATCATATGAACTTTGATGTTTTTAATGTTGTCCATGGTTGTGCTGTAGTAGGCAGGACTGACCCTTTTATGTTCTCACAGGTCTTTTCTTCTGACAGTTTTATGGGCATAAATAGATAAAAATCTTCTTTTTAGGAAAAGCATGTATTTAGGAATTTTAGGATACTAATTTCATGTTGCCCTAGAGCATTTTCTGCAAATGTAAGCATGCACGTACTATTTCTGGTGACTAAAGCAGAGTATTTTGACTTTAAAGTGGCATCTTCTGAATAAATCTGTCTCCAAATGATTTATGAATACCATTAGGATTTAGTGCTGGTAGTTGTCCTGAGAAGCCTGATCTGGTCTTTCAAGAGTTGCCTTAACTTTATCAGTCCATTTACATGTGGTCATATTTCAACCTCCAGGAGCTTTAAAATGTTTAGTACACAGAACACAAATTTAAGCCTGTGTTTGTTTTTATTGGTGGAACCTCTTTCCGTTCTTCAACATTCTCAAATGTTCTCTGGTTTAAGAGTTATCTAAGGTAATCCACTCTTGCCCTTACGAGGGATATTCCACTTTGTTCATAAGCACATAACATAACTCTAGTCCCTAGTGATTTCATTGTGAAATTAAAACCCAGACACTCATCCAGATGTCTTAGAAGATAAGGGCAGGCCTAATCCGTATGTCACAGAGGACTTGAGGAGCAGGAATTCACCTATACATCATCACGTTGTTATTAGCCTGGACCACGGCAAGCCCAACACAAACATTTTCCACAGGGCCTGCATTCAGGCTTGGCAGTGTTAAGAAAATACCCTCCAGCAATGTGTTATTTTAGGCTGAAACAAAAGTAGACATGAATGGCAAGAGGAACAGAGAAGTATTGTTTTTATTTTCTATGTGAACCCATAACTAGTGTTAAATGAAAATCTAAGCAACTAAGATGTAAATGCCATCGTGTTCAAATGAGCTATCAAATATCAACACGTTTATTTTGTGATGGAGTGGTGATGCTTGTCTTAGGCACTGTGGGAAGGGCAATTTAGATAGTAGAAGCCAAAAGCTTTATCTGATTAAAACTGATATGGTGATTGATTTAGACAGAGAGAAATCAGTTCCATTGGAAAAAAGAAGGCAACAAAAACATTGTGCATTTGTCATTAGTATGAATGGTGGAACTGAAATTAGAAACAAAATGTGGGCCTGTGAAGGAGGCAAATTTTGCCTCTGTTTTTCACAGTTCTGCCACAGAACTACCCCCAAAGCTGCCATGATTATTTTATAAAATCCATGGGAAATCCTTAGGGTTGGAACTAGAAACCACATCTCCAGAGGTGACCTAGCTTGCACAGCCAGCCATTTCTGACTGTTCCTGCCTTTGCTGGCTGCTCATCTTGCCCTGGGAGAATTCCCAAAAGGATGTAGGGAGATGTTACAGGATAACAAGGCCGAGTTTGTGATTAAAGCGTTAAACTGGAAGTTAGCTGGTTTGGATTCTGCTCCTGACTATGTCACAGATGTTCTGCATGGCCATGGCATGCTCTGATTTTGACAAAATTCATCCCTGTGCCGAGAGCCAGCTAGAGGCTTGGATGCCATCTGATGCTGGGAGACAAACAAGGCTTACCCACTGGTTGAACATTATACAAGTGTATTTAGAAAGCTCTAATGGCATGTAAGCTTTGTGGTGTCCTTCCGCAAAGGGCTGAACCTCTTGTTTATAGTCAGTGCCTCAGTGCTCCCTCCCGCCAAGCAGGAAAACTGCAAGGTTAATAACATTAACATTTGTGAAATACTACTGTAATGTAAGGGACACATGAGTGTATCTCTATTAGAAGGAAAGTCTACAGCTTTCAAAGGAGCTGCCCAGAGTTTATGCACTTGCTGAGTAGGCTGAGTCTTACAAGCGAAAAAAAGTGCCCTGGAAAAATCTTCAGAAACAATGAAAAAGCTTTATCAACAAATTCTGAGTGATGGCTTTATTTTATATGTTTTTTTTTTTTTTATATGGATATCATCTGTAAATTCATGCAAAGGTATTTATGAAAAACAAGACTAGAAGAGAAGGATCCAGGAAAATGACAGGACAGGAAAACACTTCCTAAAATGGAATGTGGGTTTGATTTTTTTTGTTTTGGGAAGTGATCCAGGTATCCTAACAGAAAGCAGAGACACATTTCAGCTGGGGTTTCTTTGTGCACAATGCAATGGCAAGGCAGTTCAACACCAGTTCATCTGTGTGAAAATATGACCCTGTAGGAGACTGGAGGTCAATGAAACCACTGTTGATCTGCTCAGGGCATGCTGGTCACTGCTTTAGGGTCACTTTGATTTATGTGCTTGGGTTTTCCACTTCCAGAAGAATAAAATATGAGTGGCTGTCTCTTAGTTGACTTTCATTTGCTGTTGTAGGCATGCATTTTTATCAGAAATATATACAATATGATAAATTTCATGCAAAGACATAAAGTGGCATTTTTATGGAAGATGAATGTATTCGCAATCGTAATTAGAAGAAAACCCTGATAGTCTTGGCATTTGTCTGGTTTCTTTTAAGCAATATATGAGCTTGCCATCTCTCTCTGGTACTTAAAGGTCTCCTTACTGTTGTTTGAGTGCTTAACAGTTTCTACAGGTTTACTTATAAGATGCTCGTGTGAAGGACTGAATTACTGGTAACACCATATAATGGATGGGATAGTTGAGGCAGAGGCAGACTCAGCTAAAAGAAATCTGTAGTAAACCAGAAAGTTAATAATTATTTACTGCTCTAACTCATCCTATCCAGCTTCAAAAGGAAAATGAATGGAAGTTTTAAATTTTCTTTCTTGGTGTAAAAATTACAACCGCTTCTCTGCTGAGATGTCTTGGGAACATTGCCACAGGTGATCACAACTCCACGGAGAATCTGAGGCATGATCTTGAATACCTCTTGAAGTCTGGCAGGGACTTCCAGGCCTTCATGGTGACTTTGCGGAGACCAGCTCTGAAATGCCTTCCTGAGCATTTCACTGGCAGGAACCGGTACCAAATAGCATCTTCCTGCTGTGCATCTCAGCATGGTGACAGGGGTGGAGATCCAGAGCTCTGCTGGAGGCATCAGGAGGCACAGCACACCCTAACTCTGGCACGAGGGAGATGGGACAAAATGTTGTTTCAGCTGACACCAAAAAATTTATTCTCTTGATCACTTCACATCATTAATTTCAGTGGAATTCACAGAGGGGGCATTTGAGTCAATATAAGTGCTGTTCTAAGTGCTTATATGAAACACCTTCATTTGTCTATAGAACTCTGTAGCTCCTTTAAACTTCCAAAAGCTCTCTTAATGAAGGCTGCTTGGTTTGAGTGTGACTGCTGAGAGCCAGCAGTTAGGACCGGACACTTAACTGTGCAGCTTGGAGCTCAAGAACTACTGCTTGTCCAGGGTGTCAGGAAGTCCATTTTTATTAATGCTGGTGAAGTTTTGCCTTCTCTGCTCCTATGATTAAGTACATTTAAAATATACCTGTGCCTTAACTTGTTTCATCTCGTAAGTGTTAATTCAACTAATTTTGTGGCTACAGTAAGTGAGAAGAGGGGTAAATATTGCAGAACTGTAACTATTATTTTGTTATTAATACCTTACTTAAGATGAGCTATTTAGTCAGGATTGTGCCTGTAGAAGTGTTCAGAAGGCATGAATGAGTGGTTGAGAAAATACAAAAAGTCACTTTGTTCAGATATATACACACCAATTCCACTGACACTTCCATTCTTCAATCTAAATAACAGTTTAGAAACTGAATTTGAACATGAGTGAACAAAAAACACATCTATGACTGTGCTGTAACTTCACCACTGTACTTCCTATACCATTTGTTAGAGTGTTTTAAAAAAATCCAAAATATTGGTTGTCATAAAGACTATGAACAAAACAAGGAGCTGGAGAGGCCAAAATTCTCATATGTTCAACATGCTTCTTGGTACTTCTTCCTTAGAATAACTGCTTCACAAGCCTTCTCCTTCAAGGCATCCTTAAGGCTGTTTAATACACTCTTAGTTGACGTTTCTGTCAGCACTCAGCACTGTGAAGAGTTGCTG
Organism: Strigops habroptila; assembly: GCF_004027225.2. Taxonomy (NCBI): domain Eukaryota; kingdom Metazoa; phylum Chordata; class Aves; order Psittaciformes; family Psittacidae; genus Strigops; species Strigops habroptila. Next base: position 17,836,545 of record NC_044302.2, read on the forward strand.
AACTAAACCATATTAGCAGGTCTTTACAATTATTTGTAAATTTTGGGATACTCAGAAGATTATTGCACTGGTACATTGCCTTTGGTGCCTGAGGGGAGCACGAATTATATCTTATCTGCAGGAATAGCACTGAGGAGCCAGACCGTCTTATGAGATGCTGTGGTGCTCAACCCATTTCCAATCTCATCACTGGGATTGTCAGAGTACAATTTATATCAGTGAGCAGAATGGACAGAGCCTCTAACATTCAAGTTTCGCATGAATGTAATGCATGGGAAACGGATTTTTTTTCTTAAATGGATAAAAATATCTTCTCATCTGAAACCTTAAACTGATGACATTTCAGAATTCCGTTTAGAGAGATGGAAAAACGGATGATCTGTGTTTTTAAACACTCTTTTTGATAGCTGGTGCTTCTTGCCTGTAGAGTTTGTTGAAGTATTACGGACACAAAGCGTTTCAAACTTTTGACTATATATCTGACTCCAGTGAGGTTTGTCTATAATTGTCTGTATTTAACTAAGGAAAACTACTGCTTTCTGAAACTTGTTAGTCCAGGATTGTCAGGACTGGAACCTGGAAGTTAGGTTCCTAAAGTTTCGGAGAAGTGGTCCAGTTTTCAAAAGCTCTGAGCAACCTCTGAGTGCCATGGAAATTGTCTAGTGTTTAAAGCTCTGGGAAAAGGTCTGGATGGTTCTTTTGTAACCTAAATTTAAGTTCCTATGTACTAAAAATGCCAAGGAAGAAATATCCCATATCATAAGCCAGTTATTTAAAAGGAGACATACTTTTAACATCTGCTTAATTGAAAGCAAAGCTTACTTTCAATATGATAGGAAGATATTTATGTTTGTGGTTATGCTATCTGCGTAATTTCCAACTTCAAAGGATGTCAATTATTGCATAAATCTACTGGCCAGTGAACCATTTACAGTGGCTCCTAAAGTAGAAATGAAAATTTATAGCTATATTTCTATTATCTATTGTCTATCTGCTGCTGGCAGCTGCTGAGAGACCTGCTGGTGTACCTTAGAGATCTGGCAGTGGAAAAGACTGTCATAAAACTCTCAGCTCTTCTGTACCAAGGCCGTTGCAACAGGAGGCTGTGGGGAGCTTCCATCTGACCGTAATGTGAGAAACTCTCAGTACTGTGTACATTGCCCATGGTGGAAGCTGAAAATTAAGGACATTGTCTCACCAAAGAGCCTCACCAATAGAGGCTCCACTCGAGTCTGCAGCTCCTAATTCATTCCAGGCTAAGCATGAAGGCTTCCTACCTGTAACAGGAGTGAAACCCTGCCTCGCTTCTGCTTGGGGTTTTGCCATGGCATTCGGTGACAGCAGATTTCATCACTGGATGGTGTATCCTGACATGGGCGTGGGAGAGTGTGAGCTGAGCTGGAGCACTGAAACCATGAGAAGGGCAGCAACCTGGAGGATAGCTTATGTGGTAAAAGGAGGGGACACCTGGAAGATAGAGTTACTTCTCCATGCAAACATTGCCTAAAAAGGGGTGTCTTGAGTGGCACAAGTTTTTTAATACGTGAGCTTCAATTTTATCTCTGTATTTGCTTATGTTTAAGTTTGTTTACACTTTATCATGTGAACCATGGCAGAGGGTAATGGTTTGTTCTTATTTAGGGTAACTACCATTATGATACAGAATCAGAATATAATTCAGATTGGAAGAAACCTAGGGAGGTCCTGAGTCTTTTGGAGCTGAAAGGACATCAGACCAGATTGCTCAAGATCCTCTGCAGGTGGAGCTTCACAGCCTCTCAGGGGACCCGGTGCCCTGCCTTGTGGTCCCTGGGAAATGTTTCTTCTTATGGTAGCCCTGGGAATAAGAGGCAGGTCCTGACTGGGCAAACTGGCCACACTGTTCTCAGCCAGTGCTAATGCTCTTGGGTTCCTTTACCTGTTTCCACCTGAGAGTCACCCCTGATGATGCAGTTACTGCTGCAAGGCAAGTACTGACTGTATGACCATAATGCTCAGAGAGAGTATATACCTTTCCTTCCTTCCTTCCTTCCTTCCTTCCTTCCTTCCTTCCTTCCTTCCTTCCTTCCTTCCTTCCTTCCTTCCTTCCTTCCTTCCTTCCTTCCTTCCTTCCTTCCTTCCTTCCTTCCTTCCTTCTTTAGTAAAGTCATTAAGATACCAGAATAAAATTTATGCTGGGGAGAGGTCCACAGGCACTGAGGTGCATTTTCAAAATCACACAAGCACAAGTTCACTTTCCATTTTTATGTCTTATGCTCTGATTTCCCAGTGCGCTCGCTTCTGTGCTATGTAGGAATGGCTGCACTTAGAGATCACCCAACTGCTTTTTTTTTTCTTTTGGCAAGAAATGGAGTAACACTGGCATCTCAACAGACATTTCCTCTTTCAATAAAACACAGGTCTGCTGGTTGAAGGGGTTTGAGTAAACTACTACAGGACAATAATTGCTGCTGTGATTTTGTAACTGGGGAAAATTTCACTCATAGCAGTACTGTGACCCCTGTGAAATCAATGATACTGTATCAGTGTAGAAAAAAGTTTGTTCCAGTGATTTTAAAATGTCCAACACATGTCTCTCTGAAGGCTAGTGGCTGAGCTGGCTAGCTTTCTAAAGCAAGCTTCTGTTGCTTCCTGGCTTTCTTCAGGAAAGGAACTGCAAAAACAGTGCTAGTTCCTGAAATCTGTTCAAAAGAAATATATAGAATGATGTGCTTTAAAAAAAAAGCACTAGTGTTTTTGTTTTTAAATGAAAGACAGAGAGACCAAGGCTGCTAATCCTAATGTTCTGGCTATTCTGCAGATTTTACTGTACAAGTTAGAGGTGCATTTCTTTTCTCTTTGTTGTGCTGGTTGTGTTGAGAAGAAACCAACGCACAGTCCACCCAGCGTAAAGTAATAAATGGGACATGTTTACTCATAAATGCCCTCCTTCCAAGCAAAATGTACTTGCCTGACCTATATTTACCCATAAGAGACTTGCCCAAATTTTCAGATCCAGAAGGAGAAGCGTTACCCCAAGGCCAGGACTGGAAAGCACCTGCCGTCCTGTAGCGGATGCCAGTGAGTAATTGTGCATGGCTGGCCCTGGGCTGGCGCTCAGTCCTGGTGGGATCATTTCTCTCCAGGTCTACAGGGTACTTTCAGCCACGGTGGCATGGCTTCAGCCTTTCACGTCCTGGTTAGCTGTGCCTTCAGAATTGTCAAGTTTGCCCATTCAAGCTCTCTGTGTTTGATGTTTTCTACAAACTCCTGCAGTCATGTGAGAAGCTTAGATATTACTAAAAGTTTTTAGGCTTCGTAGAGATAGAAAAAAATTCTAAGCATGAATTTCAAATGCAAACTTCACAAACAACTAAAATGAACCTTTACATTCATTAAGCTTTAACATCTCCTGGTTTTCTAGGGCATCATTTCTGACTTGTGACTATTTGGGCTTGGCAGCACTGCTGCTGACTCTTTGTGCATGTAGGCTGCATTTCTGTTGCTTGGTTTGACATATTCCTGGGAGACTTATTTCCACTCTCTGTGCATTTAGCTACAGCTTGGGCAGAGCAAGAGAATCTACTTTTCAATTCACATTTTTTCTTTCCCCTTATTTTAGCTTCATCCTTTCTATCTTTTAGGATATAAATTTGGCGACTATTCTGAAAAACACATAATAATACATGGTATAATTATTGGTGATAAATTGTACGAATCACTGGATAAGCGTGTACAAATTGGCATTGGATGGACTGGAGGGATATATTGACAGTAGCAGGTAAAGTATTAGAAGGAAAATTAGAACATTCAATAATTTTGAATCTGCATGACGGCTTGTGAATGTTTACTTGGTACATACGTTTTTTTAGGTTGTCTTCTGGTGTCACACATATGTTGCCTCCTCTTGAAAAAAAAGGAGGAATTTAAAGCTTTCTGTGGATTTTAAAAAGAAAAAAGTTTTTATTTCTATTGTGAAAGACCTTGGTTACAGCTGTTGTGGAAAGTAACGGGTGACCAAGTTTGACATCTGAAGGCCAGCACTGTCCCATCTTACTAGATGGTCATCAGTTTTGTCAGAGGACACAATTTTACCGACTTCTAGTTAAACTTTTCATTTTTGATTAATACGAAGATATATACTGGTTTCTGGATCTTGGCCAAAGACTCTGAAGTCTTGTAAATTATAGTTTGCAAGTTTTCTAAAAGAGAAAAGAAAAGAACCCTTTTCTCTGACCAGGTAAATGTGTGACTATAATAGTAGTAGAAGTATCCTTGAAGTGTTTTCCTTCACATGCATTCAAGTCCCTTAAGTATAAGGCACCAAAGAACCACACCCGAGAAGATCTAAGGTAATTTTGTTGTTTGTGCTATGCTGGAATTTTTTTGTCTCATGAGTGTTTGTCTAATAGGGCATGGTTGAAATGACCCTCTTAAAATCTACCGTTAAAACTTGAAATGACAGAAGCCTGAATCATGCAAGCAAAAGGGCATTACCTTGGATTTATGTGCTTGAGTCTCTTGGCATGGGCAGAACACCCAGGAAATAGAGTTTTAAGCAGTAGAAATGCTCCCAAATTCTACAGGTGTGTTGCTGTAGACCACAGTCTGAACATGTCTCCTTTCTTTCCTACCCAAGAGTAGACTCATATTGGAACATGTCCAGTGCTTTAATGAATTACAAACCCGTAAAATATTTCTTTCCCTCTGCCTGTGGTAACTGTCCTTTAACCTGACAGTGAGACTGGGTACAAATAGTCACTTGAGACTGACTCACAGAGAAATATGCTGTGCAGGGGGACAGGGGCTGTGCCACAGAGCCGGTCCACTATACCTTGACCACATACTGAAATGCAGTACCAAAGGATGGAAAGAACCCTCATGGACATGCTTGGTGCCAAGCACATGTGTGGGAGCTTCTTGCCAGAGCAGATGGACAAGAATAACTTCAGCCAGGAGCAGGGGAGAGGGCTTGGGGTGGGGTCAGGCAGGGAATGGCATTCCCAGCGTTTCTGCTCCTGTGCTGCACAGGGAAAGCAGTGCCAAACAACACACGTGCCGTTGGCATCTCCAATTACTTCTGCTTCTGTAAGCCACGAACCATTCCACTGAAGCCAATAGCACCTCATTAATGTTAAACTGATGTGAATAAAAGGCGACCAGGACATACATGTTTCCTTACCTTTATACCACTGGGTCTGATTCTACTTTTGCTCACACCAGTTTGATATTGATACAGCTTTTCTGGCTTCCATGACATGCATCTGTGTTTAATGTGGGTCAGCAAGAGCTCACTCAGCTTCATTTACTTCAAAAATATGTGCCTGGAGTTGCTGGGAAAGGATGGGTGTGTAAAAGAACAGAAAATGGGAGGTAAAGATAGGAAAGGGATCAAGAAACAGCTCAAGGATGGAGCTTTTTATTTCTTGTCCTTGTTTGTCTACAGTTTGTTGCCTTTGTCAGTGAAAAATGGGAGAGATGGAAGAAGGGTATATCTCCTGAGTTAGCAGTGGTTGTCTTCAGGCTGAATGAAGACTTGGTGTAGAAGCATGTTAGTCCTCCCTTCTTCCCTCATTTCAGCTGTTCTGTGTGTTGGGAAAAAACTCACCACTTCAGTTTTTTCTTTTTTCCAATACTAAATAGGAAAGAACTACAAGGAAATGGAGCAGATTATTTTTTCCAGTTTGCCTTAGGGTTTCCTGGAATTTTTGCTACTGTACATTTATTTAAAGTAACCCTATCTGTTTAAATACATGCTGATTTTGGTTGCTCTGAGATCAGAATCAGCCCCGAAGAATGCCTTTGGCTTGCAGTCATTTCTGTATTTTCAGTTCTTCCTCCTCACCCCCCGCCACGCTGACCTCCATGGTATCAGGTGACAGGAGGATAAACTGCAACATATGTGGTCCAGAAAGCAGGTTATGATCCAAACTGATGTAGAAATTGTGATCTGGTGTCAATCTCCTCAAGGATGACAAAGCAATCTGTTTCCAAACGAAGGCAGATGTAAGATAAATGTTTGACTGCTATTTTATTTTTCTTGGCATTAACCAGATGCCATTACTATTTTGTGGCTTTGTCACCACCAATTATGAACTAAAATAACATCAGGAGCTGCAAAGTGTCATGATTCAAAACTCCTATGGCTCTTCGCGGTGGCATTGTGAATAAATAAGATGAACTCCAATGATTCAAGAATACATGTTTAATAAGACTTCACAAAGTTATGTCAGGCCCTTAGAGAGGATGTTTGGAAATAAAGGCTCAATCGTTCAGTGTCTAACCCAGACAAACTGCCTCCTTGGTTCTGCTGAAACTATATGTGCAGCTAAGGGTTTGCTAGACCTTTGGAAAGTCTTTTGTTACACACACTATCAAAATATTCAGTGCAATTGTCATCATTATATACCCAAATGAAAACAAATCTTTTCTAGTGAAACTTAGGACGTTACGCAATAAACTGAAATTTATTGTTTAATCCTCCAACCAAGTGATTGCACAGCAAATGGAATTAATTGAGATTTTTTGTTGGCTGTCTCAATTTCACAATAAGCATATTTTTATTTGAGCAATGTGTGTATATAATGAAAATATTTTAAGGAAAAATGAAGTATTCAAATGGAGCAGCTTTGTTGTAAATCATATTACAATTTCTTTTTTCCTTAAATGTAATTTATATCAGTATCATTTGTTAGAGCTGGTAAATCACTGAATGCTTTTTAAAAAGGTAAAATGATTTACTTTTTTATTGTCTAGACTATATGTAAGCCATTGCTAATTAATACTGCCCTTTCTGATGGCTTTGCAACAGGCGTAACTCAAACAAACCAATTATAAATGATTTTTCAATGTAAACTTTTAAGAACATAGCCCAAGGGCTTGCTCAACATAAAAGTACAGTTTACAAAACATAAGTTTTAACTAACGTCAGGGTATATCAGGCGATGATGGATGTACATGTGAAAACATCTGACTGTGGAATGACAACATTTTCTTGAAGACTAAGCAAAATGTTGGTGGCAGTGATAAGTAGAATGAAAAATAGCCTTGAATGAACTAGCCAGAAGGTTCAAGGTCTGGTTTGCTGGTTTGTTTTATTTTATTTCATTTTGTTTTGGGGTTCTTTTTGTGTGTGTTTTGGATTTCTTCAGAGTTTTGCAAATCAAAGTTCCAGAGATGCTGCAAGCAGTATAGCCTGAGTTTTAAACCTGTTTTCTACAGAAGGCCCATGACAAAGTAAGACTTTTCAAGATCATCTGTTGTCTTGGGTCTCAGATAGAAATTAACACCCTTTCTTTCTTCTAGCTGCTCGAGCAGAGCCCCTCCACTGTGCAACTGTGACACTGTCCTCCTCCATCAGCACATGGTGTGGCACTGACTGCTGTTGATGACACAGCTCACCTGGCTTTAAGTTTTCAGCTACTGAATGGAAAACGTTATGTCACTGTGATGCAAAACACTAATCTAGTATATCCTAATGTCACAGGTATAACTTGTTCACCATTTTGGAGGGGTAAAGTCTGGCGAGAAGGTCTCTGTTTGAATAGGTGGTGCTTGACTGCTCCACGCTGTCTTTAAGACTATTCATCCTTATTGTCTGTCTTTCAACAGCCTGAGTGAAGTTGGCACAAGCTTGCATCATGTGCTGTATCTAATTTGGCAGAAGCAGTCACATGTCCATAGTGTGATCTGTATCAGATTTGTACGGCTGAGTCATCTGGTATCAATTCTTGTGGAGCAAAGGCTCCATAGCTCCATAGCTGCAGATCCTCACGTGTTCCCAGAGCTCCCGCTCCCGTCTTGTAACTCATTTATCAGACTTCTGCTCCTCCAACAGCTCCCCAGTTTATCTGATGCCTCTTCTGTAGCTCGGGAGCATCTTCTCCCAGACACACACGCCACCTCATCCTGGACTCAGCAGCCAGTAAGTCGCACCTCCCTTCACGCGTGGTGTCTCCACAGCCTCATGTAAAGAGGTTGGAGAAAATTGTTGCTTATCAAGCCGCTTCCTTCTCAGCTGAAAACCGTTGTGCTGGTCATCGACACACCACCCACTGTGACTGCGCCTGGCTTCTCCTCCCAGAAGCCATAATGAAAGACAGCCAAAGACATAACCGTGTCTTCAGAAAATGGGGCTGGAAACAGTACACTGGAGCCAGGTCAGCAGGTTATCAGCCAAGCTCTGACTGAAGGTTTGTCATTTTGTTGAAGCAAAACCTAATTTTGCCGATGAAGTAAAGGCTAATTAATTTTATTTTTAATAAAAACACTGCTGCCTTCTTCTGTATTTATTAGAATTCCAACCTTATTGACCAAATAGGGTGAGTATATGCATTGGTGAAACGCAGTGGGTGCTACTGGGAAAAAAAAACCAAACAGCTTAGTTGAATTAGAAACATTTATAACTTCTGCTATCATACTTATTTGTTCTCTCCTCTTGTGAGATATGTCATTCCACTGATGCAGCCTCCCCTCTTTTTTACTTGTCATCTATAATTACATTGAAGGGATTAATAATCATACATTTTATCCAGTGTCTCGGCTTGATGACAGGCATTGTTTAACGAGAGTACAATCAGTGTCCTGGCTCTTTGGGAGAGCCAAGGCAGTGCTCACAGTGGAAATCATTGAAAATAAACATGTGGGAGCTTAAACGCTCTTTAATAACTCCTTCTGCTTGTTTGGTTAGCAATTTTGATGATTTTTGTCCGTTGTCCCTGGCTCTGATGCTGTAGAGACATGGTTATTTATGCTTCCAGAGGAAGTCATGATCTCTTTATATAAACTAGGGACAGAGGTAGAATATAGTAAATTCTGAGTCAGAGTAAGCATTTTACTTTTGCAGCTCTAAGGCCAAAACCAAACATCCACAAACAAGAAGCATAGGGTGGATATATTTTTCCCCAAGTTTTAAATCATTAAGAAATAACTGTTGATACCATTAGTATTAACCATTAGATCAAGAGCTGGCTTTTAGACTGTAGTAAAATTAGGATATTGATTAGGATACTCATGTGCCTAGTACCTGGAAAAGCTATGGATTTGTTACATAGGCACACTACAGACAGGTCTTCTTTGTAGCTTTTGTTTTTACTTAGGTATTTACTTATATTTACTAATAGCAAGATGATGTTACAAAATGATACTGCTCATGTGTTGGAAACAGGTACTTGATTATTTCCTTCTCAGATGTGCCATGGTTTGATGTACGGAGCTTGGGACTCCATGTGCTTGACTGGGACTGTATGTTCTTGATCTGAAACAAAGGGCTTAAAAAGATCTCGGCTGGTTTGCAGAATTACAGTCCTTGAGTATTATGACTTTTGCAGTGTTCATGAAGTTTTTCAGCAAGCACTTGGCTGCTTTATCCCCCAGAAATGTCCTGGGCTGCTTGTCCTCCCAGGGAACACGGACAGTTTCCCTGGGACCTCTGGGAAAGGCTCAGCCGCGTCGCAGCAGAGAGCTCTAGCTCAAATCCCAGCAGTTCTTCTGTCTCTCCCCAACAGGAATCTGCAGAAGCTTTGCTCTGCAGTGTGTGATGGCTGTGGCATTTCCTGTGCCACGGCCCAGCTGTGGCAGGGCAGGGAGGGAAGGTGATAATCCCCTTGGTGTTAGTGTTTAGCACCTAGCTGCCAGTGCACTCTGTGCGCACCAGGGGATTAGCACGGGGACAGAGCTACACTGCCTGGAAACTTTGCCATCAGTGAAGCAAAACATCACTGTAAATTAGGAGAGCATGTGAGAGTGCTGTTGACACATACTCAGGCAATCCTCAGAGCTCTACTGATGCTCAGGGTACCAGCATTTATCCCAGGTGCTGGTCCAAGGCCTGGAGCACCAGAAGGTACCACAGAATTAGTGTAATTAGTGTTTCAACACCCAGTGCCTCATTGCACAGCCATGGCACAGTGACAGGCTGCTCTCAGCTAATTTTCAGGAGACTTGGACACCGTCCTAACTCAGGCAGTGAATATACCCCCCAGTCTCAGCCTCCGCTTGGGTGTCCTCTCTTTTAAGTGCATTGGTGAAGAACAGTGCAAAATGTTCCCTAGACCTTATTAATGAGGGAAGCAATTTTCCCTCAGACCTTCTTCAGAAAACCAGCACATTATCAGGCAGCCTGGAGTGCACTCTGTCCTTTTGCATTATATGAGTGGTTCAGATTTTTGCATAATATGTTTGGTTTGTAACTTCTGTATGTGGTAATTTGGGAGACATTTGAGTAGGACATTTCCTTTTCTTGTTACTGCTAGTGCTTGAAATGTTGAAAATTTATTCTTTCTCAAGTGAAGTACATGGGGAAGAATAGCCGAGAGCTCTGGCTGTGGGTGGTGGGGCCAGCACTGTGTTCATCAAAAGTATATATTAATGTGGAACACAAGTGAGGGATTTTTTTTCCTTTTCTGCACTGCTTTATTTTGCAATGACAGAAGCTGCCATTAAAAGACAAGAGTAGGATTTTTTGAACAGGGTCCCTATTCCTTTCAAAACCTTAATGTTACTGGTGAGTCAGTTTAGCTGGCTGTTTTACATGTTTCCACAGAGCCTGTTGGGGAATGGTCTGAGATGAGTTTTGATCCTGCTCCCCAGCAGAAGCAGGATCTTACCTCTTTTGGTTTAGGGCAGTTTTTTATAACATTATTTATAATTTCTCAAACATAATGGTTGGTGTATAATATATTATTAAATTAAATTAATATACTAGCTAAAACCAGAATTTAATTTTATTTATTACATTCTCAATTATTTTTTTTTTCAGGTGGTTGGAAGCAGTTAAAATATGAAGAAACACGAAGTAACAAATACCTAGGGCACCCCACGAGAGCAATAAGTCCATTACTGACCTCATGCTCTTTTAACAAGACTTTCTGATTCAGGGGTAGCCTAGGAAGTTTAGCCTAGATGTTGCTCCTCGTGTGTGCATACACACACACAAATGCACATGCACACACCTGCACATACACGCAAAAGCATTATGGTGCCTGAAGTCCGGAAAGCCCAACAATGTCTGGAGGCTGGAACCAAAACCTAAGCATCACCTACCCCAGTGCTGTCCCTGCTGTGCAATGGTGTTCATTACATGAGCATACTTTCAGTCTGCTAATACCAACCCACATCTCCTCAGGCCCTGCTGTCCTGACAATCCCCTGTCGTCGTCTCTACAAAAATTAGTACTTTAGCCCTACTTTTTGCCTGCTCCGCATCAGTGGTACTTGCACAACATCTGCTTGGAGATACCTTGTGAGGAAATGCTCTGCAAATCACCCTGTGGTTTGCAGAAAGAATTCCCTAATGATGCTCTCATTAATAGTGCTTGCTGCCAAATGCTGTTTGCTTTTACTTTCAGAGCTGTCTGCATTGATAATGAGTACCTCCACTTGGAAATTATTTACATGAAGTATTGTGCTCATGTCATTGTCACAGGCAGCAGCTCCAGATTGGGTGAGATGGAGACCCTGCAATGAATTCCCGGAGCAGCTCAGCTGCTGTGAATGCTGGTTATCCTGTCAGCAGCACACCCCTGCCCAAGGGTGGGGCTGCGCAGCAAAGGGATTATGGCAGTTTCCCAGCAGCACTATTGCATGTCAGGAGCTAGAGCTTTTAGGACAAACTAAGTGCAAATTGATATTAACAACACATTTGGGTCCAGGTGGAGATCATCTTTGAGGAGATATATCTCCCTGGATGTTACACACAGGAGCGCATGGGAGGGCACGATGGCACTAGGCAAGACCAGTAGCAATGACCAGCAAAAGCAAATGCCAGAGAAGAGTTCTCTCTGCAGGATGCTTCTATGGAAGGCTGTGAATTTCCATACCCTTCTGGCTGCCCTGCCTGAGTTGGAAAGTGCTTGATTACTTCACAGCAAAAAAGTCCTGGGAAAAGCAGAACTACTTCTTGTGATAAAAGCTGGCTGCACTGTTAGGGAAGATGAGCTTGTCAGGGATGCTGTGCACTCAGGCTGAACCTGTGGGAAGTATGCCTGTTCCTAATAAATGTTGTGTGTATTTATGTGGCAGTCATTGTGCTTTGCAAGGAGGGAGTCACAGAAATAATTAGTTAAGAGCGTGATGTTTTTGGCACAGATTCCCTTTCTCAAGTAGCTGTGATGTTCATATATAAGAAAAATTGATTTGGCATCTAGACAGGATTTCAGCACGCTCTTGGTTATGGAAATCAGCTATGGGCATGGAGGAAATCTGTATATTGATTCATAAACTGACTTGATGCTTTAATATTTTCATGGGCTTTTACCCAAAATAAAAATATCAGTAGGTACCACTTAACTGTGCTACAACACTGTCTAAAATGGTGGGAAGAATGCAGGGAAGAAAAGGGATTTCCCATTAGACAGAGGCCTTTGCTGTCTGTGCTACTTATTTTTTTCCTCGAAGGAGAAGTTTTTTCGCATTGCCCTTGCTTACCATGTTAAAATGTGTATGTATATAACACCCAGGGAAAAATGGCTTCCTATGAAAGACCCTCAGTTTCATGGACACTTTTTCTTTTGCAAGAGTTCAGGAAAACCAGTCCTGCTTCTACTCACACAATCATGTGCAAATACTGCTAGAACTGCCACTCCATCACCAGTCTGTGATAGTATGAGAATAGCTTTACTTTGATATCATGCAGTAGGACAAAAGCCAGCATGTCTTGCTGACTCTTTGGTCAGGCTGGTTAGGGGAATGTTTAGTCAGCATCATCACTGATCCAAGACTGCCTCGTGAAAAACACCTACTAATACACTGACTCCTTATGAACACGTTTCTCTGCAGGTTTAAAATCCTAATCCCTGAATAATACCTGCGCCTCCCTCATGGTTTCCTTTGGAGACGTTCCAGCGCTGCCCAGTCTTGACCCTATTTGACTTAAGTTATGTGGGCTCAAAAGAGAAGCAGTATGCCTGGTAGCCATTATTAAAATGAACGGAAACTATGTCATGTATAATTTCATCTAAGATCCAGTGTGATAACAATAAGCAACCAAATTCTGATCTCATTTGCAACAGCATACTTCCGTTGTGACTTCAGAAGAAATCAATGGGTGCAATGTGAGATGAGTCATCACACATACACTGTGCCATAGCAGAGCAGAATTTTCTCCATAAATAATGTCCCTTTTGGCAAGACACAGTTAAAATAAAACCTGAAAATCTATACTATATTGAACTGTACAGTTCAGGAAAGAGGCCTTATACATAACAGTACATTTTTGAACCTGCAGGTTGTTCCTTGTGGACTAAATCTTCCCTTAAGACAGTTAGTTCCTCATTTTCACAAGATCTCTGCAAGTCTTTTCCATGATTGGTGTGTAGAATTAAAAGATCTCTGGGGCCTTGTTTGAAACTACTGTGTCTGGACACCACCTTACGTACTGAAAGAACTCATGGAGAAATGATGTCTCAAGGTGGACTGCTACAAACATGGAAGAATTTTCATATCCTCAGGTAGAGAAAAGAAGGCCATTTTGTCATTTGGTGCTTGGCTTCTTGCTGCTTATTAAATAGTCTGCCAAACTTGTGGCTAACAAGTGATTTAAATGTAGTCTGAAGGCAGCTTTTGTTTCCTTCAGCTGCTATTTTAAGAAAGGTCCCTTAAAAATAATTGACTGACTAACTGTATAATTGATGTTGTCTATGCAGTGTGTACCAGCCAAAGCTAATGGGTAGTGAGAGCATTGGCATCTTGGTGGAGGCTGCTTTAAACCCTTCAGAGAACCTCTGCCTGCCCTCCCTTTATGCTCTTGGGTAGGAGAGGGCATGTTTAGTTTTCTACTTACTCTATTCCCTTTTGTATTTGTTCATTTGCTAGGTGCATAAAGGAGAGGAGGTCACTTGTGCACATGGGATAAAGAGGTATTATGAATTCTAAAGTGTTTGCTTTATTGGGAAAAGCACAGCAAGCAGGAGAGCACAGGAACATAATGTGTGAATTTTTAATGAATGCTGTGCCAAGTGTTTGTGCTTTTTCTTTCTACCTGTAGCAGCTTTATTCATTTGGGAGAGTACTGCATACAAGATATTCTTTAGTAGTATGCTGGCTGCTGTTTAGTTTTAATAAATTAAATCCTTTATATCAATGTAATATTCTTTAGACAAGCACTTCCAAGACAGATTAGAAATGAATTTAAGGGGATTAAAAGCGTCTCTTGCTAAAAACAAAGTTTCAGATTGGAAATCCACTTATTTATGTCACTTCCAGTGGACTACATTTGTCTTTAATATGTTGCTACTGCTAAAGAAAGCAGTGCTTTGCCCATGTCTGAAGACTTTCTGCTCTGCTTTACATACACAGCAATGTTTATTTTCTTCAGTACAGTAAGTTGCTTTGGGAAAGATTGATGGCTTCCCATAAAATTGCGAGCAACCATTTTCCTTCTGATTTAGAGAAAACAAAAGATTTAATGGATCTGGCATTTTAAATAGCATCAGTCTCTTTGTAAAATAGGAAACTGCGTGAATGGAAGGTATGAGTAGAGAGAAAAATCTGCTTTGATTTTCCCCTTGCAGCATTGTAGCAGGCTGAAAAGATTAACTGGAAGGTCCTTGCTCTCTGTGAAATCCTGGACGTCTTGGGAGCAGCCTGGTTTAGCTGGTGTTAGCTCAGGTCTGCAGCAGACTGAGGGGGAGGCACTAGCTCTCAAGCTGTTTCCTCTGAGTCGTACCAGGTTATCTGTTTCTATATCAAACACTTGTCCTAGTACTTGGTTCTATGATTTGTCAATCCCAGCTGTGGGGCCCCTGGTATACGAACCCAAAATATCTTGAATACACTAAGCAGAGATTTGGTATACCACCACTTTGCAGTATAAAAACTGTTGTTGGGCAGTATGTATGCAAGATCAAATGCTGTCTTGTCCATGCTTGTCTACTGCCCCATTAGTGGTATCCAGCCAGCAAAAACTGAGTGCTTTGGTCAGCCCAGCAAATTCACAGCCATACCTCTCTCCAGAGCTTCATCATGTTTGTCCTGCTGGATATCTGGTCATGCACAGGTGGCTATGAACATTAACAGGAAACCTTTCATTCCTAGGCTCTGGTAGGAGCTTCTCATTAATCACCAGCCAAATCACACAATGCTGACCTGGAAATGGCTGGATGCTCCCTGATGTTCTCACACTGTGAAATTTCAACAGGGCAGGATCCAGCCCCATGGAATAAATGAGGAGGATCTCATGGGGGATGAACAATGGTAAGGTTGAATATTCTGAGGATTCAGACATTTTAAAAACCTTATTTTAGCCTCATAAGAGACACTAACTTTACTAGAATCTGTGTTTGGCAATCTGAACTTTGACTTCATCTGCCAGACTACAAAAATGCACAGTTTGGGAGTTTACTTCCCACAGCTGTTGAATGCAGTGAGGTCAGAGAGGGTACTGTGGCAAGAGGGTGAAAGGAGGAAGAATTTTTGAGGCTCCTCCCAAGGGAAGGAGACTGGGGAGCCTTTGAGGACAATTTGGTTTTACCTTTTCTTAAGTGAGTTAAAAGTCTTTGCTCTACAGTGAGGACAGAAAAAATTAGGGAAGTAAACTAGAAAAGATATGACGAATTAACGTTTTAATCAGAATGAAGCCTTTCAGCCTATTTACTGTTGCCAGTACTGTTGCCATTTGCATGTGAGACCGTGGAGCTACAGTGCTTGCTCCTTACGTGACAGCACCAAGAGCTCAGTTACAGTTTACAGATCTGTTATTCAATTGCTTTGCAGATAGCGTGGGCAGAGGGAGAGGTTCAACCCCACAGCACATAGAGTTTGTCTTGGTAACTGTGTCCCTGAGACAGTGCTGGATTTTGTTATTTTAGGCACACCTCTCCGCATCATTATTTAAAACAATTTCCGAATAATTTCTATTCCATCTTATACAGTAAAGTGTTATTTATTTAAATGGTTTCCAAAGTAATTTATTTCCCAGTACCTGGTTAAAACAAGATCATTTCCCTTAATGCCCTTGATACTCTGTCCAGTTTTGGTCAATCTTCAAACACTCTGTGTTCACTTTTCACACCCAGAAGACGATGCTCAGGTTGAATTGTAGTGCATCTGATCAAGCAAGGGCTACATTTTCAAAGCAAAACTCAAGGGCTGAATTGCTTGACTCCACTGGTATTCAAAAGGGACCTACAGTGAGGCTTCTATTAACCTTGTATTCCTAGGACTGTATGAGAATAGGCTGGTAAGCAGAAATTAAACCACCATCTGTATTTTAATTATTTTCTTCTGTTTTGTTTTCTGAAGCTAGATTTCATTCATTTCCTCAGACCCACATTTTTTGCCAGTCATAGCACTTATCAGCCATCTAAATCCTTATTTATTGCACGTGGTAACAAGAGCCGACTGAAATTTCACCACTAGTTTTAGAGTGGAGACACTCTTTTCTGCACAGTAATGATGGGCTCTACTGTCAGTGTAGCCACTGTGTGTGCACTGGTCATAACACCTGGGAATAAAACTTATATACATTGCTACACAGCTTAGATGAAACAGAAAAAACCTTATCATTCAAGAAAATAATACGTAATTAGGATCAGGGCCGGAATTTCACTGGGAAATGTGGTGTAAAAATGCTTCTCATTTTAAATTAAGCTTTCAATGGCAAGTGCTTGGCTTTCAGCAACTCCTCTGAAACTCTTTTAATTGAAGTTCCATGAAAATCTGGGGAGTTCAGCTCAAGTTCACCTCCCAAACCCATCCTGATTTCATTAAAGATCTGATCTTTCTTTATTTGCCAATAAAATATATACGCGGTATACGCGTGTTTGTATAAATCAGTATCTTCTATGTAACAGTTTTGGTTTAGTTTGGTGGTTTTTTGTTTTTGTTTTTTTTTTTTTTTTTTTGGGGGGTTTTTTTGTTTTTTTTTTTGTTGTGGTTTTTTTTTTTTTTTGTTTAGTTTTTTGTGTTTGTTCGTTTGTTTTGGTTTGGTTTGGTTTTGGTTTTGTTTTAAATAAAGAAACAGTTTCCCTTTTCTTTATGAAGGATGAACTCTGCTCTGTGCATGCAATGAGATATTGAAGGAACAGTCAATGGGAGATCTTTGCTATTCCCCCAGGTTGGGATTTGGAGTGCAGGACACACTGCTTCCCAGCAGTTACTTTTGGACTTGTGTTAATGCAGTGGAAATTCCATGATCCACATGAGCTGGGCATGGAGCTTGCCTTGGTCAAACTTAGGGTATTTCCATGTTATTTTTATGTGACTGTTTCCTATTCCTGCCTCTAAGACCCAGTAAAGGTCTTGATTGCTTGTAAGGAAGGGTGTTGTTCAGGCTTATATCTGGGCAATGATTTTATGATTTTATGATTTTTTTTTCTTTTACCCCTTCAGCTTCATCCCTTTTCCAGCTGCAGCAGCCAGATATTCCTGTAACATCACCAAGGGGCTGAGGCTACTCATACCAAGGCATATTATCTCTTTGCTGAACCAGTCAAATAGTAGGACATGCCTTCAAAAATTATACTCATATATCTAACCCAGAGGGTCCTTTAAAAGCAGTGAATTTGGAGACATTCATTTTGCTGCTTCTGGGCAGAAACCAGCATTCCCGTTTATATCCTAATGTCACAGGTATAACTTGTTCACCATTTTGGAGGGGTAAAGTCTGGCGAGAAGGTCTCTGTTTGAATAGGTGGTGCTTGACTGCTCCACGCTGTCTTTAAGACTATTCATCCTTATTGTCTGTCTTTCAACAGCCTGAGTGAAGTTGGCACAAGCTTGCATCATGTGCTGTATCTAATTTGGCAGAAGCAGTCACATGTCCATAGTGTGATCTGTATCAGATTTGTACGGCTGAGTCATCTGGTATCAATTCTTGTGGAGCAAAGGCTCCATAGCTCCATAGCTGCAGATCCTCACGTGTTCCCAGAGCTCCCGCTCCCGTCTTGTAACTCATTTATCAGACTTCTGCTCCTCCAACAGCTCCCCAGTTTATCCGATGCCTCTTCTGTAGCTCGGGAGCATCTTCTCCCAGACACACACGCCACCTCATCCTGGACTCAGCAGCCAGTAAGTCGCACCTCCCTTCACGCGTGGTGTCTCCACAGCCTCATGTAAAGAGGTTGGAGAAAATTGTTGCTTATCAAGCCGCTTCCTTCTCAGCTGAAAACCGTTGTGCTGGTCATCGACACACCACCCACTGTGACTGCGCCTGGCTTCTCCTCCCAGAAGCCATAATGAAAGACAGCCAAAGACATAACCGTGTCTTCAGAAAATGGGGCTGGAAACAGTACACTGGAGCCAGGTCAGCAGGTTATCAGCCAAGCTCTGACTGAAGGTTTGTCATTTTGTTGAAGCAAAACCTAATTTTGCCGATGAAGTAAAGGCTAATTAATTTTATTTTTAATAAAAACACTGCTGCCTTCTTCTGTATTTATTAGAATTCCAACCTTATTGACCAAATAGGGTGAGTATATGCATTGGTGAAACGCAGTGGGTGCTACTGGGAAAAAAAAACCAAACAGCTTAGTTGAATTAGAAACATTTATAACTTATTGCTTCCTGAGTCTGACTTGTGCTCTGTATCAGTTGTGGCCATCTCATCATCACCTCTGTATGGCCTGATTAAGCAAGACTCAGGTGTTTCTTGTGCACTTGTGTTAATGCAGTGGAAATACCATGATCTGCATGAGCTGGGCATGGAGCTTGCCTTGGTCAAACTTAGGGTATTTCCATGTTATTTTTATGTGACTATTTTCTATCCGTGTCTCTAAGATCCAGTAAAGGTCTTGATTGCTTGTAAGGAAGGGTGTCGTTCAGGCTTGTATCTGGACAATGATTTTCTGATATTTTTTTTCTTTTACCCCTTCAGCTTCATCCCTTTTCCAGCTGCAGTGGCCAGATATTCCTGTAACATCATCAAGCGGCTCAGGCTACTTATACCAAGGCATATTTTCTCTTTTCTAAACCAGTCAAATAGTAAGACATGTCTTCAAAAGTTATCTCCATATATCCAACTGAGTTAGAGAGTCCTTTAAAAGCAGTGAATTTGGAGACATTCATTTTGCCCCTTCTGGGCAGAAACCAGTGTTCACATTTACTTCAAAATAAGCTCTGTTGTGCAGATTCCCATGGGACCAAGAGGAAGGATTCTGGGGAATTGCCATTGTTCCTGTTTTTATTTTGTGTGAGACTCTGGATTAAAATGTTTTGAAAATAGTGTAAATCCTGAGTTCCCTAAGGCAGAGAACTGTGATATACTCGAGTCCTCTATCAGTCCACTATGTAGCAGCATGCCAGTGTCTCTTGGTTATCACCTGGGTACCAGTTTTTCAGTTTTGTCCCACTCCTAGAGTAATAACTGATGCCAGGTTCTTTTATTTTATTGTTTTATTCTATTACCACTGCAAGTATTACCTGTTCAACAAGGCTCCTTGCAAGCCCTGCACGGAGCTATCTGCAGTTTTAGTGAATTGGATCTCAGTGTTTCTCTTCAGGGTCCAGCTGGATCTACACATTTTTGTTTCATGTATTTAATGTACTCAAAATGCACTAAATGACAGTTTATAATATCATTATCAACAGTTAAAGACATTATAACTTCAAGAAATGAAAAGAAAGTGCAGCCATATGTGGAAATGCTTTATTTTGTGCGCTTTTAACCCTCACAATAGTTCAGCTGCAAAAATAGGGACAGCAACGAGTGTCAGAGAGAAAATCTTATGTCTGCAAAATCATTTTTCAGTTTTCCCTCCAGTGCTGTCATGAAAGACCACTGCGCTATTTGGATGGTAAATAACAACCGAGGACTAATTTATTTTTCTTCATAAAATTATTTCTTGAATTGGATTCAAATGTGTTCCTTATTACATGGTTTGATAATTCAGTGATGCTTTCCCCCTATAACATACGAGCTGATTTAAACCTTCACTCCAAACAGCCTCGGGCTTATTAAGAACAGTGTGGACTGAGTATGGATTAGGTTTAAAAGTAATAAAAAAGTAGACCTGTTGGTTAGGTGAAAAATTCACTATCAGATTCCTGAGTGCAGCTTTCTTTTCATGTGCAAACTGCATTAAATGAGGCATTTAATTCAACAAATCCATAGTTCTGATCCACCAGAAATAGAGACTGGGTTAGTTCAATTTGTAACAAACGATCTCCATATGATCAAAGTCCTGAGAGCTGATTCCAACATACTGCTTAAATTAGCCTAACACTGAAGTGTTTGGCTCTGGGACAATATTTGGAATGTCTTACTAGAAGAAAAATTCCTCTGCACACATGGTTCCAATATCTGGGAATGCCAACCTTGCTTTTTAATGGGCTGACAGGGAGCCTCCGTGCTAACTTTCTGACTCCAAAAAGTTCTTGTGCTGTCACCCGCAAACCAGCTTGGATAATTTTTCCTTGGCTTCCTTATTAAAGCCTGAATGAAGGGATTGTGTGGCTTTCTTAATGTCACTTGGTCTGCTTGCCATAAATTCAAGCACTCATGATGAAAGCTCCACTTATATTTCGCTGGGAAATGGAATCAAGGAGAACGCACCCTCGTTCACAATAAATAACTAAAGTTGAGTTATTAAGTGTATTTCATATACTGGTGCCTTATTACATCAGCAGTTTAGATAATGGCTTCTTAAAAATACTCCCCTACCGAAATCTAGGAAGAGTGGGTTGCACATAGGCATCCCGGTGCACAAAAACCAAACCAGCGGCTAGAGCAATAACTTAGGATTGTATTAACAAATATCAAATATTTACATTTTTACATGCTGCTGTCCATTTAGATTAAGCAACCATAGCAATAACAGCAGTCAGCAGCAAGGGCCGTATTTGCTCGAGCCCTGCCAGGGAATTCTCAGCTGGGATTGTTTGTTTGCTTTGTGCAATGAAGACTTGAGCTGTTTACATTGTAGCTCCAGTTTTAGAGAGTGCTAATTACGCTGTGCTGCTGAACCCCTCAATTTCTCAGAACCTGCTGTCCTGCAAAAATACTTTACATTAGTCTTGGGGAAAGCAATCTGACTTGTGGCAGGCAACAAAGGGTGCCTCAGTGTGTTATAACTGGGTTTCTTTTTTAATGTGGTAAGCGGCACTAAATGGAACTTCATGCCTTTAACTCCACTCGCCTTTTTCTTTTTTTTTTTTCTTTTTCCTGAAGGAAAGGACAACATTTTCAAAGTTCTTGGCTGAATTTCCTCTTGCAATTTTACTGCTTTTTACGGAACTTCTTAATGTGAAATTGGCTGATATAATTCAGCCAGAGGGGTCTGTCTGTCTATTTACATACATTAAACATGTGTATCATTCTTTACATTTTCCCCCTATTATTATACGTGCAGTGGAATGTAATAAATTGATGCTCACCTAGGAACAGACAGAGCTGACAGTAAGTAAATGCCATGATTAGCATGTTATTGTTATAACTTTGCAGTTCCTTCCTGATTAGTTAAAATATATGTTGAACGGCTAAGAAATTATTTTTAAATCTGTGCTAAGCATTGCGTGATATTTTATAACAGCCAGAGTGGGAGAAGGAGGCAGGATGAAGGATGAAAGGTTGGCACTCAGAAATTCAGCAAACCCGCTGTTTTCATGGTAACTATTCTGAACAGGTGGCTAAGTAAGCCAATTAAACAGACTTTAAGAACAAATTATGATAGTAATCCATTGTCTGGGATCATTGAAATGCACTGTGTGGAATCTGTTCCCCAGAGCCGCCTGAATAATGAAATTCTATTTTTGTATAATTTTATTGTTTTCCTATCTTCATTGAATGTTCAAAAGATCTCACTCTTTTTTCTTTTTTTCCCTTAGGGGTGGATGGAGGGGAAAGGAGAGAGAGCTTTTTCCAGGTTTTTGGAAAAAGAGTGTGATCAGATGACAAAAAAATTTATTAACATGCAAGAACATATTTTCAAGCAAAACAAGAGTTTGCTAATGAAATTTTGTAACTATTTTAGAAAAAGATTTCTTTTTATTATAAGTTGAAAACATTCAATAAATTTATAGACATGAATGAACAAAAGCTCAAAGTTGTTCTAACTGAAATATTTTGACCAAAAAAGTGTCTGGAAAAAGCCAGTAAAGAAAGTGTGAAATATGAGAGGAACCAATAATAGACCTTTTAGCTTTAGTGGAGGGCTCCGGTGATGTAGGGACTTTTCTCCAGTTTTGGGGAAAGTCTTTCCAAGGGTTGGGAGGACAATGCCCCAAACCATCTGCTTGAGCTGGTTCAGCCCTCTCGTTGGCCGATCTTTCATTTCAGTGGCATAGCTTTAAAGTTAAGACAGGACCTGGCAAGTTTTGGGCTATAACTGGTAGTCTCCAAAACAGATTACCTCCTCTGCATGGTCTTGCTCAGTGATAAGCTGGCATTGATTAAAAAACACACTGAACACTGACAAACATCACTATATTAAGGGGAGGGTGATAGTAAATTTATGCTTTTTCTTTCTTTTTCTTTTTAGATCTGGGACAGAAAACATTTTTCTGGAATGATTTCAGGCCATTGTATAACAGCAGCTCTGAGCTGCCATGTAGGGCTGCATTTGAACCGCTGACCTAGGAACAAAATAAATTATGTGTAGGCTGAGGTATGGAGATGGTGTGTGACAGAAGAATAGTGCTCAGAAATGGTTTTCATGTGATTCTGTATTCATTTAAGTAATGTAACTGTTTAGCCAATTTATTCATTTGACAAGTTCCTTTTTAACCATCCTAATACACCATTTAGCCTAAGATGGCCTTCATTAGTTTATTAGATATTCATCGAGAGAGATTTTAGCATAAATACAGTTCCAAAGAGGATTACCACCCAGGGAATCTATTCTTTTAACCTACTTATTCAGCTATCAAGTATTTGTTGAAATGGACTTGTATTTACTCAGTCTCTTTAATGAAGTCTAGAAAATCTTTTCTGCAAAGCGAATATTGTTTTGTCAAAATTAGCTTACTTAAATAGTTTTCAAAGCAGTCTGAGAACAAAGATTTCAAAGCTACAGCTCCAGCCTAATATTTACTTTTTACACTGTACAGTAGTTTAGACTTGCCAGAAAAAGTGCACTTGCTTTTTTGTTTTGTTTTGTTTTGTTTAAATTTCTCTGCTTCTAGTAGTGAGATATATATGTCATTTCTAGGGGTATGGAACTAATTGAGGAATATGTCCTGCCCTTGTTGAGGTGAACAGGGCAGATAAATAAAAACTCCATTGGACATAAATCTCCTCCACTAACATCAAAGAAACAGGATCCTGCTAAGTGTATTTGTATAATGCAGTAATTTATGCAAAAAGCAGCTTTTGTCAGCAATGCAACAAAGCAGCTTTGATAAATGTCCCCTAATTTATTGTCATGTATCTCAAATCAAAGTAAAACATTTACAGCCTGCATACTGAAGGAACCCAGGCCCAGGGTACTTAAAGAGTTTCTCTCCCTTTCCATCTCCCCTTTTTTTTTAAAAAAAAAAAAAAGTACAAAAAGCTAAGTTGGGCAAAAGGTTAAAAAGGATCTGTTTGAATGCTAAGTACTTTATACAAATTATGGGGAAAAATAATAATGAAGCTGCTTAAAGAATGACAGAAAAGCCTGTACAAATTCAGATTAAAAAATCTGCTTAGCTTTTCTCCTATGGGCAGTGTTTGATGAATCATAATGTGGACACTAATTGTGTTTTACAGAGACAATTCCAGTTTCTCAGGTTCTGAAGAAATAAAACAGTGACTGTTTGGAAACATGGTTTCTCTTCCTGTCTCGCCTATGGATTCTTCTGAGAAGTCTCTTTCATATGCGTGGCACATTTTGGATGTCCGATCAAGTGTAAGCCGTTGGGGGGAATTTTATTACTGACTTCAGGCAGGAAAATTGCACCCTAAAAGAGGAGAAGGCCAATT
Organism: Strigops habroptila; assembly: GCF_004027225.2. Lineage (NCBI taxonomy): Eukaryota > Metazoa > Chordata > Aves > Psittaciformes > Psittacidae > Strigops > Strigops habroptila. Next base: position 17,860,353 of record NC_044302.2, read on the forward strand.
GTGCCACAAGCTCCATCCCCACTGGTGTGGTGATGGAGCTGTACCAAAGGGCTGATGGTACTTCTGTGGTGAAGAAACATGTTGACTTTTCTCCCTACTTCTTGGGAGGATTATTAGACCTACTGGTTTGACATTGATAAGCAGACTGCTTGACCTTGCATCACCGTGCATTGCACAAAAATTGTACAAAGGGCTATTTTATAATTAAGGGGTATCATGAATGGACATGTCTGATAAGGCACAGTCTGAAATGGGCTTGACATGGTGTCTGTTGATGGCGTTAGAGGTAAGCCCTGGCATGGGCAAGCATGCAGCAGCTGCTGTGCCTGTAGCCAGCGGCTCAGCCCTGTCCCCCTTCAGGAGGTCCCCCCAGGAGCACTTCTCTAGCCGGATGCTCTACCTCCAACTGAGCACTGAGGTTTTCAGGGCCCTCTCTGCTCTGATTAGAAGAGAAAAATCAGCTACCAAGGTGCTCCTACACCTGCAGGGCTGCTGCTGAGGTTACTAGAGGAGGTTACTGCTGAGGAGCTAGACCAGGGAAGGCCTGAAATCAGCTTGCTGGAGGGAGACAATAATGCCTATCAATCAGATGGATAAATTAGAACTATGTGGGCTTCTCAGTCACCCACAATGTCTTTCAGCTAAGAAGACCGAAAGAGATATGGCTTCTCCCCAAACCCCTTTGATATTTAGGGGGTGCGACAAGTTCTGTTTCAGCAGAGATCTAGCACGGCTCCACATGTCATTTTGCTTCAGAAGTAAACAGCATTTCTATGTTTTTTACTTAGAAAGCTCTGTTTATAATAAAACAAACATACAGCTTCAGGAGTATAATATCTTTTGAGTGGAGTTGTTTCAAAGTGTTTTACAACCCATCTGGTAAACTGACTTTAACCATTAGGCATGTTCTTGGAGAAAATGCCTTATTCACACAGATAGTAGTATGGTTCTGGTACTGCAAACCAGAAGAATGAAACTTTGCAAAATCAGGCCTGCTGCACCATAAAACAGAGACATGGAGTTCACTGAGAAAGTGAAAAGGAGCAGTTGTTAAAAAAAAAGAGACTTTTCTTTTCTTTGTATAAAAGTTCTGCCTGCTGGGAATGAGTCTGCCCCTCCTAGCACCAGCTCGCCTCTTGAAAGAACATAAGTCATCTGTACTATGGAGCAATTCATTGTAATTTCTTATGCATGTCTGTCTTTGTTGCTGTTATCATTAAGGCACATTATGAGTATAAGTTAATATACAAAGATTTAAGTTAATATCATAATTACTAGGTTACAATTAAAATTTTGTTAAAGTATTCTGCAGCTACAGTCAATGAAAGGAGAGCTGTTCATGTTAAAAGCATCAAAAATATGTTTAGCAAAGCTAATCATAATTATTATGAATGTACTGTTTGAATCACAGTAAAGCCTAGAGGCCTTTGTCAGGTGTAAGGCTTAAGGGGATAGTCTCCAGGAGCAGGTGGTTTTAAAAAGCCAAAGACCAAAAAAGTCCCCAAACCACACAGTTAACACCATGGAAGACTCCGTCATCATCAAAGGGTGAAGCAGAGCATGATATAACAATGCCAGGGCTGAAACAACAGCCCAAGTGAGGATATGGTGTATATGTATGTGTATACATATATACATATGTATGCATAGTAAATCATATATGTATACATATATACATATATGCATATACACATATCCGTCCCCATATGTGAGGGCTATATGGACACTATGTGTATGTGCATGTATAACTATACACATATATATACATACATACAGTGTATGTACCTATGTAGCATAACTACTATGGCTAAACTGTAAAAGACAAGCAACCTGAGTGGCTGGCTGCCTCACAAATACAGGACAAAACATAACTTGTCCCATGGTGATGAGAGAGAGTAAGATTTCCCAAAGGACAGTATCACCAGTGGCACTGGAGGCAGCTGAACTGTGCTGTGTTGCATACTGGAGACCACTAAGTTGGAAAATGATCCCCAGCCTGTGCTTACTGCATCTTCCACTGAACCATCTTGACAGTTTGGCCTCCTAACTGCAGCACACAGCAGCTTTCTGCCTGCAGTGTGGACCATTCCTGCTGCTGGGCACTGAAATCCCAGCACTGAGATGCTGGCCTGTGTGCAGCCAGTGGCAGCCAGGCTGCAAGCCAGAGAGCAGGAAAGGGGCACACCCCAACCATCTCACCGAGCACACCACACAACACCCTGCGCTTCATGTGACATATCGCATTGCACATACTGCTAATTGATTTAATGAGTGAAAAAATGATGTAAACCAATGCTTGACAAACACACATAAACAGCAATAGGTTTTGAGGGATGTTATCTAAGTGCTGATATTCTGAAGGCAGAAGGAGACTAAACACAAAAAGAATGTTAAATGAGATCTTTTCCATTAATTTTATAAATAGAAATATAGAAACAGAAACAGAAATAGAAATAGAAATAGAAATGGAAATGAGAACAACACTCTTGGGCATAATGAAAAAATCCTTGGCCATCTTAATTTACAAATAGTTGGAAAGGGAAGAGGTCACTCCCCCCTGGCAGGTCAGGCAGGTGATGCAGTGGAGGTGCCTCAGTGATGCCAGGCAGCTGCCAGCACCTGGGTGCCATCTCTTCAGGTCCTTGTGTGATCCAAAGAACTGGCTACATGGGCAACAACGGCATTACACACATAGGTTTAAAACACATCAGCTCCTAATGCTCCAAGGGGATGGTCACAAGTTTAAGTTTCATCCCCAAGTGTTGAATGTGGCTGTGGGACCTCAAAGAGCACAAGCAGCATCGGTCACCAAAGCCGGTGTGGGGAGAAGGGTGGTGAGACCTGGTGGGGCCTCACCATCTACATGGCTGGTGGGGATGGCTAAAGCAGGTCAAATCAAATGTTAAAGTTCATACATGATAGGTGGCTTTCCTGACCTCGGATTCAGCTCTACAGGTAGCAGCAGGAAACAGAAACTTAAGTAGGATGGGTGAACATAAAGAGTAAGATGGAAGTGTTCCTGTGAGAGAGCTGAGAGGTATGTTGTGACCCAGCACCCGATTTATCAGCACCTGGCAATTTAAGACACAACAGGCAAATTCGCCTCACATGTATCATCATCTGTGATGTAACGCAAGCTGCTCAGCTCATGCTCTGCACATCCATCAGCCTCCAGTGAGCTTTCCAAAAGAGAACTGATGGGGCTGTTTAGATACAAAATCTGGCCAGGATTCATGTAGACTAGAGATGTCAAAGGAAAGCCCTTAAAACGAAATTTAAAATTAAAATTAAATTAGAAATAATTCTTTTCTGAAAAAGAGACACAGCCAGCAGAGCTCTTTAGCAGGTACTTCACATCAAAAATACAGACTCTTATAGGTATTGCTGAATGACTGCTCAGATGCTCCCCGTCATGGGATTGAGTGGTGGCCGGTGCTTGGAGTTCTGCAGCAAAGGGGACTTACATCCTCTTGTCAGTATATGCTGCCTCTCACTTTCAGCATATGCTTTTTCTTCCTGCCTGTTGCAAGAACTATTTCCATCTCTGAGCAAAGCGCCTGATCCGTGCACTTTGTCACCCCACCAAGAGCCCCCAGCACGGTGCTGGAGATCTTGGCTGGAGATCTGCCCTGAGGGCTGGAGATATGTCAGTGTGCGCTCATTTGTGCTTCACTTCCATGAGTGGGTGATGCTGGTCTGCCATCAGAAGCAGTTATAGCTTGAATTCTGAATGGTAAAAGTGGTTAAAACACTGAATTCAGGAAAGGAGAAGTCTTCCTTAAATACAACATGTCTTTAACTTAAATAAGTGAAATCATGAAAGATTCCCCTGTTCTGCGTTTCCTTTTCACACCGATAAAAGCTTTCCAGACTCAGCTAGCAACCACTCACCTTCTCTTTCTTCTTAGTATGCTAAGAAAAACGCAAATTACAATTTCACTTTCCCCATTACTTGCTAACATTTCAGGGAGGCAGATGTGTTTAGAAGCAAATCTTCAAATATAGAATCTATATATTAAACAGATCAGCTGCAGGCTATCTGTTCAGGAGGCAAAGCCTAGCCAAGGTGTGCCATTCAGCAGTGGTGCGGCATGCGGGGATACCTGGGTGAAAGGAAGGGCAGGGAGCATTGCACCCTGTCTGCACCAGCCTCCCTCCAGCCACAGCCACTTAAAATAATGTTAGTGCTTAGTATTGACTGGAGCTTGTGATGAAATTTTATCCCAATACTTTTAAAGCAGAGACAGCTGTGAGTAGTTGTTAAATAGACACAAACAAGAGCTCGGTCCAAAATATGCATGTTCAACATAGTGCTTTATACATACGTTGTGCTATGAGACCACAAAAATGAAGAAACCAAAACATATTAATTATCTGAAATAGAAACACTTTCTTTTAAAGGAAGGCACCCTTTTTAGATGTCTTACTTGTCACATTGATTTTTTTAATCTCCGAAGTCCCTTTATCTCAGCGCACTTATTTTATGAGACTTAGATTTTGACACATGGTTTTGATTTTTATTATGTAATGCTTCAATAACTAAATGCAAATTACCAATAACGACCTTTTTAATTTGAAACATAACTTGACCAAAATCAAACTTTTCTGGAAAGAGATTTTTTTCTTTCTAAAGCTTGTCTTATTTCACAGATTAGTTTCGGTATCTGACATACACACACATTTCAAAGAAGTTTACATTTAATGTGAGTAGGACAAATAAAAAAACCCCAAAACAACCCCAAATCAACATCCTCCCCTCAATCTTGGAATGTGTCATTAAAACCACATGGATTTTAAATTCTTATACAGAAAACTGCATTAACAGATTTTGACCTCAAGACTAAGCCAAGCTACATGTATTAAGGGCCAAGCATCTCTGCTCTGATCCACAGGACTGTTCCTGCATACTGACTAAATAAAAGCAGCTTACTGATGTAATAGCATTCTGCATATGTCTCATATTAATGGTATTTTCCTAATAGTAACAGTATTAAAAACCTGCCTACTTTGCTATTGAATTACTCTATTTAGGATAATTTGCCCAGAAAGACTATCCTTGAGCATGTGAATAAGCATATCATTTTATAACACTTAAAATATCAAAATCAAAGCAAGCTGACAGTGTGATCCCAGAACTGGTATTTTTCCATTAAAAAGAAAAAAATCTGTTGTGTTTCTCAAATAATTTATTATCTGGATTTTTGTTTTATTTTCCACATGGAATTGATGAAGAAAAAATACTTTTTTTTTTTTCCCCTGAAGAAAGTTTGTAAGAGTGAAAATTCACACATGGAAAACAAATGAGCATCAGGAAACACTCCTTGTAGCTAATGGCTACTTGGTATGTTGCCAGAATTCATACAGATCCTTAAAATCAAGTGAATTATGCCCGCAGTGATAGCTCCCTTTCCTGGAGTCCCACAACAACCACCAAATGGCGGAGCAAAGCTGAACTGCCAAATTTAATTTTTCACTTCCCCATTCCTTTCAATTAAGTACATTTGTTTGCTGCAGAAGGGCCAATGCATATTTTATTGTATGGAAGGCAGGACTCAGCTAAATCCCCTCTCAGATGTACTCACAGTGTCATGGCTACGTGTGATCTCATCACATCCTGCACACGCTGGTACTGGGGGTGCTGGTCAGGGCCTTCTGAAGGTTCATGCAAACCACTTTGTTGGGTCATGAAATAAGCCGATGATGGAAGAGTAAGCAATCAGACATGAGCATCTTCTTTAGACAGACCACTAACGGATAATGGAGAGAATACAGGCTTTCAAAGGAGCACAAAAATCAGAAGCGTTCCTCTCCTGTTCTGTTCATATGATAAGAGACCACACACTCTCAATACCTTTTGAACACTCAGGTTAAGAAACCTGCCAATCATCACGCAACAGATTAAATAACTGGTGAATTATGTGCTAGAAAAATCAGGATGGATTACACAAATATCTGTTAAGACTATGATAAATATTTATAAACAATCTTCCTTGCAGAACATGTCTCCGTCATTCATTTCCCTGCAATGAAAAAACTGGAACAATGGAACTAATGACTACATTGTTCCAAAGTTAAGTAGTATATCTAATAAGGAAAATAATCAAATGAGCCAAATTCTTTATGAACACAACAGTGAAGCAATTAAAATAAATGTGATTTTCCAGATCAAAACTTCTGGCTGTTAATTGCTATATGGCACCTATCCTAGTTCTATGAGTTTCCCTTGCAGCTGTTTTTATTTCGTGATACATTCTGAAATCCCAGAAGCCTAGTGCTGGGATCTGCCATACAGACAGTTAGCCTGAAAACCAGGGTACTTATGGAGTGTTTATAATCTGGGTAGATGAACTCTCTAGACAGGCCTTTGAGAACAAGCACTTTCTTGCCATTTGCATTTTGTTTGCAATGTGTTTCCAATGATGATAATTTATTGATGCGTACTTTCTAAGCTGGGGTAAGTGGGTTTGCTGCCATATGCAGGTGAGCTCAGGATGCTGAGGGATGGGAGCAAGGAGGTGTCCCCTCCTGCCCAGCACTGAGCACATGAGTATCAAGTCTGTGAGACAAATAATACAGACACAATTCAGTGTTTTTCTTATCTTGCGTGTTCTCTAATGCTTTGCATCAGACAGCTTCTCTTAGGTTTTATTTCTGTGCTATTTCTGCCATTTACGGGTGCTGACCTCAGGAGAGGTGTGGCAGGAGGGTTGCAGCCTGTGGAGGGCCAGCGAGCTGCTTTAACCTGTAACACAGCACCCTTGAGCTGAAAGTGCACACTGGAAGAGTGGCATATTCCAGCCAGTTTATTTGAAGTTGTATTTTAGCATCTGTGGGTTATTAATGAGATTAAATAACTCAGTTACAGGGAATGACAAATGCAGTTTGTCCAACATTAAGCAGATATTGGCATCCTTAGGTGCAACTCAGGAGCTGGTGATCTCAGCTATTGAACAAGCTAAAGCCATGAGCAATATGATATTGATTAGACAATGGGTATTGTATTTACCCACATAGTTTTATTGGGTGAGGCTCCACGCAACATGTTTTTATTTGGGAAACTTAAGGAAGATAATTAAAAATGTTGTAAGGAGAAACTAGCAGCCTTCATGCTTTTCTTTTTAAAGGCTACAGATGTCTTGTCTTTTTCTTTAAAGCTGCATGTGCTCCCTCCTTACCTTGCAAAAGATCAAGGGTAATAATAATAACAATAATAATACAGTATCCTGGAATTTTTTTACATGCCTCAAGAGAACTTTAATTTTTTCCAGAAACTGTTTTCTGATAATAGCCGCCTCTTCTACTTTTTCCTTTACCCTGCCTGTGCTGCGGTGGCTGAATGAAATGGAGTCTTTGAATGTGGGGCCTTTTCTGTAGAAAACACTTCTCTTGCTAACTGAAACCACGCAGAACTCGGGTCCTTCACAGTCAGTTTTTGCCTTCATTATGTACCCTCTGTACAATTCCTGCTTTTCCCTTGCCATTGCCAGGCAGTATTGATGCCAGCGCTCAGTTTTGCTCTTGCAAATAACATAAGATGGCTAAAACCTGAGCTATAACTCAAGTTAGCCTCAGTTCAAACTGAGGTCCTGGGAAGGGCCTGCATTGCCAGTGTGGGTCAAAGGATCCCTGTGTGATTTTGAGGTCATGCCTTATGCCTCACAGCACTGTGGCACCTCATGCCACAGCCGAACTGGCTGTGCAATACCCAGTGCTTCCCACCTCCAGGGGATGTGGTTACATCAGGATCCCAGGCAGCCTTATAACCAGACTAAGCTTTATGGTGAAGGCCACTGTGATGCTTCAGTTATTCTTCTTTACATCTTTTTGTCTTCTGGATCCCAACTGGAAGAGCTCACCCACTGTGAAACCCACACACACTGGGAGAAGGAGAGGTGGGGATGTAGCACTGAAAAGCCATCTAGGCACCAGCCAGCAGCGTGCCAAGGTGAGACAAGATGCCAACCAAGGGGAGAAACTGCTCAGGGTTTGATGAACAGGTGAACAAAAAGACATACTTAGGGCTGGATAACACCCCTGAAGAAGGAAAGCTACAGCACAGAAGCAAGAGCAGAAAATAAAGGGTGTTAGGGAGCAACTTTTCCCACTGCAATCACCGTTTGAAGTCGTGAGGCTGGTAATGATCCCCAAGGGCCAGGGTTGCACATGTCTGAGGAGCAGCTGGACAGCATGTTTGTAATCAGCCTTCTGGCTGGTGGTTAGGGTTGAGTTACTGTTTGCTTACAGGCACCGGCAGCTTCTGGAGTCACAGCCACGCAGTGAAAGTGACAGTGCCAGGCATTTGCCTCTTAGGAAAGGGGAAGACTCCAGGGAAGGAGAGAAACATAAAGATTTTCCAAGTCAATTTTAAAGTGGTTTTGTATTGAACAGTGCTCATAAGCTAGTAAGCCCCAGATTTATCGAGACAGTAGGAGCTGTAGCTTAGGTAATGCTTTGTACTTTGCACTTCCATAACACACACATACCTGAAGTCCCTGGTACTGCAAATTGTGAGACAGTATCTGGGCAGTAACCAGGATGTCCCTTCTGCTCAGCCCCTGTGTGCTGCAGGCAGGTTGTGGGTGAGTGGAGGGCAGTCCTGCCCCCATCTGGGATGGCAGGATGCTCTGCACGTGGTGTGAATCCCAGCCAGGTGTGCATCATGAAGAGGATGTCTTCTTGATTCATCACATCCACAAACATCTCAACCCACCATCTGAAACATCCCTGGATAATATTCCCTATTTTGGTCTTTCTCCCATTTCTCCTGTCAATTGCATGCCCTTTCTCTGAGGGCTTTTTTTTTTTTCCTTTCCTTTTATTCTTTTTTAATCCCACAGCACTATCATGCTTGCCAGCCCCAACATCACGTTCCTCCCTTTCACCAGAAGACTGACTCATAGCATCTTTCAATTTGAACTTGCTTTTTGTTTCTGTGGGACTGTGGCCCAAGCAACACAACACACAAGGCAGTTGCCCAGACTCGACACACAGAGAGGCATCCGCCCAACATGGGGGTGAAATGGGACCCATATTTTCACTATCATCGTTGTCCCTGGGAATTTTACCATACCGAGACTATTGTACCCACATTTAGGGGTGATAGCTTATCATTTCCCCTCCCTCCATGGGTGACTGCTGCTCTCCAACTCTCCAGGCTTCTGGCCATAGGGCTTTTAATTCTTTTTCCCAGCCTAGTCCATCCCTCATATATGGGTGCCGCTGCCAGCTCAGGTTTCCATTTGTAAGGCAGCTTCTCACAGCTCCCTCCACTCTCAAACTTGATGCTTTCCAGGTCTGGGGTGTGCAAGGAGAGGCACGAGGCAGGACGTGTGGAGTGCCTGGAGAGGTGGGTGAACAGCTTCTGGACCTACACTCAAAGCAGCTTCTCCATCTGCACCATGTCACAGGAATACAAAATGGCTCTACAAAATGGCAGTCATACTATTCCTCATTATATGTGGGCAAACTTGGCTAGAGCACAAGAGCAAAAGCTCATCTTTCTTCAGCTGCTTGTAATTCATGCTTGAGCAAGAGCATTATTTGGGGCTTAAGTCAGATTCTTCTAAGTAGGTCACAATTCTTCTAGACACACATTCCTGCCTCTGACTTCTCAGAAACATGGATTCTTAGTCTCTCCCCATTTGTGTAACACCTCAGGTGCCTTCTTATCAGCTTCATCAGCTCATCAAATGAATCCACAAAACAAACAGTTACTAAGTTGCTGCCTGCATAGGGTTCAGACTTGGAAAATTTCCTCTGCCTTGGGTGGCAGCCACTTCTCTGTCTGATTTGCATGGCTGACTTTTCCAATTTTAATGATGCTCCACTGTTAGCCCAAGTAAAAGGATGTATCCTGCATCTCCTCTGGTCAGTTGCATCAATGAGAGAACAAAAGGCTGCGAAGATGGCCAGGAAACTCCAGTCCATATGGGGTTTGCTTTTCAAAACAGATGCAGTGCTATAAAACAGAATTAATTTTGGCCATACAGAGATCGATTCCCCAGATCATCACAGCACGTATTAGACATTAGTCCTTTTCTTTTGTATAGCACTATATGGGGTTTGGGACACCCAGTGATACAGAGGGAGATAAAAGAATGCAAAGAGATGTAGAGTAGAAGAGACTACAACAAGGACGGCATAGAGCTCTTCACTGACCTGGCAGGATATGGCTTTATGATATTTATGCATGGTAGTTTGGATAGCTCACACCAGCTCACCTTCCTGTTGTTGACAATTACAGTGACCTGCTTGTTTCAAGCCAAAAGAAAGAGAGAAGATAAGAGAAAGAGGGAAAGATGTTTTATTCCCCTCAATGGAGGGATGAGTCTGACCTTTAAAAATACTAGTGGGAAGTATGAGCCAAGCAAACACCATTTCTCTCACTCAACTTGCAGGTAAATATGGTTTTGAGCGAAGTTGTTTGGCTGTAATTAGAAGATAGATGTTTGGACATTCACCTGCATCACAATCCCAGATGTGTGTTCTTCCTCGACTGCCACTTTGGTGTGCTGGATCTGGAGGTAGAATGCTGGAACTGGATCACAGCTTGTTTCTGTGGTCACCTTTGTATCACTGAAATGGAATACAGGATGCCCGCAGGCTTTTATGTTTTATTTTTGTTTCTGTGAAGTTATTTTTCACTTCCTCTGCTGAAAACAAACAAAATGTTAAATGTCTAATTGAATAGGCTGTTGGAAAAGCCCAATAGGAAGGTTGAGCACATGAACTTCTGTGAAGCAAATGCCTGTGTTTCCAAACAGTCCAGTGATAGCAAATATTTATTGACATTTTCCTTCCACAAGGGCGTTAACAATTATAATTTGCTAGTACGTACATCATGAGTACTTTCAGATTCTGAACAGAACATCTGTTGGTCAAAGATGAAAAAGCCTTAAAAAAAAAAAAAAAAATTATTTTTCCAGGGCTATGAATCTAACAGCATCACAAATTATCGCTAGGAAAACATTTCAAAAGCCTGAACTTGCACTTATGGAAAAAGGAACACAGATAGGGGAAACAGATAAATATGCGTTGTGTTAGTAGTCTTTGTTTTCTGAAATGATATATTGTTCCGGAGAAGCAGTTAACAAACAAATTATTGTCTGTGTCCAATAGAGCCAGATCTTTGGTCCCACTGAACAGATGTTGAGGTGAAGCAGATTAAAGCTTAATTCACAATAGGGCTGTACCACAGGAAAGGTGCCCTAAGTTTATCTATTGTTAAATAATATAATTTATTGTCTTAGAGGGCCACGGAACAATTTCTGTTTCTTTTTTAATTTTTGAACAAAGATCTATAACATAGATAATCCCCAATTTAGATATTTGCTGCAGGTTACATCTGAAAGAATTTCCCAAAAGACTGATAACCCCTTTTTTTCCCTTAACCACAGTCAAACCAGTGAACTAATATGATGCCTGCTTCAAATAAATGTATTTGCTGCCTCTGTGCATGATAAGTTTTCATTTAGTCTATGATCAGCTGACAGTATGCAAGTTTGCAGATACCAGTAATTGAATACAGATAACCTTGGTTGTTGACCTATGCAGAGCCATGACTGTCTAGTTTCCATTGTTTCTGCTTTTGCTAGTTGACACAAAACTGATGTGAGCTGAATTTATATATTAGCCATCCATTATAGTGGGAATTGCTTATCGTTATGGATGGATATTGCAAAAAGTTTCTATTTATTTAACCTAATAAG